>NW_026652276.1:235037834-235211881 GCF_009828535.3 Hylobates moloch | reverse complement strand
GGTGGAGGTTGTATAGGTGGTGAAGGTTGGGGAAGAGGTGGTAGTGATGATGGTGGTGGTTTTTTTTTGGCGGGGTGCTCAAGGCATCAGGTATGAGAACTCTATTGTTCTGTGTTGTTTTCATGGCTCTGATGACCCTCAGCTTTCCCAAAACTCGTGCACATACCATGATTTGTATAAATTGGAAAGAGAGAAGGCTGAGTTTCGCATCAGGGTCAGCACGGAGGTGTCAAGGGCAGTGCATGTTGGGAAGAAGCCTGGAGGCAGAGGAGGCCATGAGGGTGTAAGCTGCCCAGGAGCTGGGGGCATCTGGCGTCACTGTGTGCAGTTAGAAGCCGTGGGCTAGTCAAATACACATGGGTGTGCTAGGTCTTCCCATGGTGCTCAGAGGAAAACAAGAGGAAACAGACATCTATGTCTGGAGCTCCATCTGTTTCTATCCTATAGCGTATCTAGCTCTCTATCACAATGCCATTTATGTAAAGTAAGCGTGCACATACCCAAGCAACAATACAGGCTTTACAAAAACACAGAGGAACAAGGGTCCTCTAAGCATTCGAAATAGGTGCCTATGAGGTGGCGAGGGCATGGGAGTAGGGACTAAAGTTGAAAAAGAGCAAATCAATAAAATGAGAGAGGCCTGCATGGACCAACCATGCTTCTGTGCCAGGAGCTGCACAGCATCTAAATCCTTGGTGCTTGGGATCAAAACAAATAAACGGAGGTAAAAGAAAATGAAAGTGAGAGGCCTCTGAGCCTTTCGTGAGCCGTGGAAGTGGGTGGTGGAGGAGTGAGTGCCCACACCTGGGCACAGGTGCATCAGGGACATGGTTGGTTTTGTGTCTTGGGTTCTGGGAGCCCTTTACCACCTCTACTTGCCAGGGAATCAGGAGAAGAGCAGCTGTGCTGCATCCAAACAGGACCTTTGGAGGCACATAACGGCACATATCAGCACAGGGCAACATGTCTTCAGAATGATAGTGCTGGCTATCTGCCGCATCTTAATTCAACACACAACTCAACTGCTCGGGAAAGGCCGGAGGAAACCGGCAAAAAACAAGCACATTTGTTTTATCAATGCAGCTGGGTTTCTGTGTGAAAGCATAGAAACCACAGCACAGCGATTTGCATTTATTTTTCTCCACCCACAGAATAGACAGTGTTTATTCTTTCCTGGTCAGGTTCAGCTTAACAAGGCCTGGGTCCCTGCATTAGCCCGAGGAAGGCTGAGCTCTACTCTGGGCCCACCGCTCTTAGTTCTCTTTAATAGAACCGTTTCCCAAGAGGGCCTCCAATTTTGCCCCGGGATCCTTCTGACATCTGCAAAACCATCCTGAACACTTCCCACTCACCCGATAAGGGGCACCTCTGCTCCTAGGTGCGGCTCCTGCCACACTTCCTTGCAGCCCCTGGCTACAAGCTGTCCAGGCCTCTTGGAATGTGAGCTCTCATTAGGAGAGGCCACACGTCTTAATCACCCAAGGGCCTCACACAGCACATGCCACATGGATGATGAGTAAGTGCTTGCCAATGCAAAGATTTGAAAGTGCAGACTTAACTCTCCCTGCATCTGAGAACCATCGGAGAAGTCAATCTAGTTAACAAGCAAACAAACAAACAAACAAACAAACAAATGGAACATGGGTGGCATAAACGTTAGATAGCAGATACATGAAATGCTTTCTCCCTTCCTCTTGGTTCGTGAGCTAGCCTGCTGAAATAAACCGCAGGCTTCCAGAAACCTCTGCATCTCTCCCTTCCTAGGTGCTCAGGGGCATGGCTTAGGGTTCACTCCTTTTGTGTCCCTCCACAGATGAGGTGTCTTAGTTTTAGTTCCTTTAGCATCCTGTGCTTGAGAGGACAAGATGTCATCCACGGCTAAATAGTGAATAAGTTTTGGTTCTTAGAAAGGTACCAGCACAACTGAAGATGTCTCAAGCTTCAAGAATCCCATGCAAATAAGATTTTACCGGCTACTTTTGAAGTCAATACATCCATCCAGCCAAGGTTCCAGAGCCCTGCTGCAGGACTGGAGCCAGGACCCACCCCATGGGAACCAACCTTTCTAGGTGGCAGGAAAAAAGAAAGAAAACATTAAAAATATTAAAAACCAAAAATGGAAGCGGGGTGGGGCTGCCATGCAAGTCACTATGGGAACCATGTATTTGATCAGGACCTAAGTGGGGAGGAGCTCTCTGGGCAGAGGGGAGCCTCCGTGCAGATCCTCGTATGGGAGTGACCCAGCTGGTGTGAGGGGGGATAGAAAGGGTGCATGGCCTATGTATCTATCTGTCTATCAGTTATCTATCTATCTATCTATCTATCTATCTATCTATCTATCTATCATCTATCTATCATCTATCTATCTATCATCTATCTATCATCTATCTATCTATCTATCTATCTATCTATCTATCTATCTATCTATCATCTATCTATCATCTATCTATCTATCATCTATCTATCTATCTATCTATCTATCTATCTATCATCAATCAATCAATCTATCATGGGGGCTTCTGAGGCCACTGTAGGAAGTCTGGCCCTTACTTGGAGAGAAGTAGAAGACACCAGATGTCTGGGAGCAGCGGGTACATGGCCTGATGTCATTTAAAGGGTTACTCTGGCTACTGTGTGGGGTCAGCAGTGGGTGGGGCAGGAGGGGGCAGTGCTGGTGGGCCAGGCCAGGAAGGAGTGGGGAGCGGCGGGGGGTTGCAGGCTGATGCCAGGCACCTGCCAAGGAGGGTCCCTAGCACAGAAGGATGTAAAGGAGGCCTGGGACCCTGGAAGGTGGAGTTGCCCTGGACCATGGTGGGGAGACTGCAGGGAGCAGGTGTAGACAAGGGGAGTAGGAGCTTGGCTTTGACCGGGTTCGGCCTGAGGTGCTGTGTAGACAGTGTCAGCAAATGGATCTGAAGGTGGTAAAGAGGCAGGTGGGATCACTGGGCCCTCCTCCAGAGAGATGCTGGGCTTGATTTCCAATTGCAGGGGCGGTCTCAACCCTGCTGGGGTAGGCGTCTCTCCCGGATGGCTGAGTAACCCGGCAGACGCACCCTAGGATGTCCTTGTTCAATTGCCTCTATACGACTAGCTTCTCGACGGTTCTATGGCCTCTTTTTAAGAGCTCACTGGCTCCCTTATTAATTAATGAGCTAAATAAAATCTTGGACACATGTTGATTGATTTTGTCTGAGAATCACAATTTGACCATTTAAAAATTACATGGTGACCACGCCCAGTAGAGATGCTGGTTGGGTGGTTGACTTTTTGAACCTAGAGTCCTGACCCAGGCCAGGTTGAGGTACACAGGTGAGAGTTGTCCATATACAAGGGGTACTTATAGCCACAAGATGGAACGATTGGAGGAGCCAGCCCTATGATCCGTGCCTTAACTCATCCAACTTTCAGAACTGTCCACAAGAGTAAACATGTTTATTATTAAAATTATCTCCATTTTACAGATGAGGAAACTGAAGCAGGGAGGCTGAGTAACTTGACAGAGTCCACAGAGCCAGAACTCAAACCCAGGAAGTTGGCTAGAGAACCTTCACTTGAAACCATTAGTCCTCAATCTGGGGACACTGGGCAATGGCTGGAGACATTTGTGATGGCCACAACTGGAGGGGGAAAAGGCGGATATTACAGCATCTAATGTGTAAGGCCAGGGATGCTGCCTAATGCTCTACGGCGCATAGGACTGCCCCCTACAGTACAGAATTGCTGAGCCCCAAATGTCACTAGCATGGACGTGTGGAAACTCTGACCTCTGCCGTGACACTGCCACCCTCCAGACCAGGTGGCCTCCTTTTCCACACGTCTCCACAGCCCTTCTCACACCTGCAGGGATTTACTTGCTAGTAATGACTTCTTCAGGATCCAGGTTCCCCTCCACACTGTGAACGAACTCCATGCTTCATTCGCCACCAAATTCCCACTGCTCAGGCAAATGGCCGGCAAACACTAAACATGTGCTCTACATTGAGTCTGGGATTCTGATATATCTGTGCTGACTTTTTAAAACTCTCAAAGATGTGTGATAGAGAAGCAGTATGAGAAAGTGTGACATTTGCATGCTACAAATTTACATTGCATATAAAATGCATTATTGCACTGAGCTTAGGAAATGAGAGCAACCAGAGAACCTGAACAGCCCAGCATCCAGGCTTCAAGTCCTGGCTGACGCTAATTTTTCATTGTCCTTGAAGCTAATCAAGCCTGTGGAAACAGCATCACCAAACTGACTAAACGAGATTTTCAATTAACTCAAACAGATGGCTGAAATTTTCCAGGTGACTTTCCATATTAATTCAGTGAGTTTGCCGGACCAGGCCCCAGGAGGCTTGGCAGGGATGGGGGCTGAAAGGAAAACAATAAAATATATGGAACTTCAGGAGAAAAGCCAAAGCAATCATCTGAACTTTTTTTTTTTTTTTTAATCTCAGCAAAAATATCACCAGCCAAATCAATTCAACTCTCTGAACCAGCACACACCTTGGGCTGACGCCCCAGTGACCAGTCGTCCCTGGGACCAGCTGCTGGGGCCAGGTTCATCAAACCTCTAGAGACTCAGGCCCTCCCATGTTGGGGAGAAGACCCATGCAGGGCTGAGAGGGACAGGCAGTGCCTCACCCTTCCTAGAGCACTGGACTTCTGGGCTTCATCCATCCACTTGGGGATCTTACAACATTATAAGTTTTACTGAAGAAAGATGAGGGGAAGGAATCGCAGTAGAATTCTGCAGAGGCCTCGGGCTTCTGTGCAGGAGCTCAGGGTGTGGGGCAAAGGTGGCATTGGAGCCACTTCAGGAGGCCAGCACATCATTCAGAGAGGTCCAGAGTCACCAGGTGCTGGAGCCTCCATCCCCGGCTACTAGTAGCCAGAAGCTACTAGTAATATGGAGCTTTGAATGGATTAATAAAGGCCCAGGCTAGAGGTATAGCAAAATATGGGTTGGGTCTTTGCTGAGACTCAGAACGAGTTATTCTTGGCTTAAATAGTGCCATTCATGAAATTTCAGAATCTATACATGAGTGGGTTCTGGCACCCCTAAAATCCCCTCCTCTTTTTGAGTCTCCCATCAATATTCTTAACAGAGAGAAGGTTGATGATGGTATAGCTGGACTCCGGAAGTATAATCATTCACCACACTGCTTGAATTTGGGGCAAATACTAAACTGATATTCAAACCACTTCACTTTGATCCTAAATCAGTTGTTTTGATTTAGAAAAAATCGACCACAATCAGATGCTAATAGTAATAACTCAATAACATTGTTAATACCTTCCACAGAGTTGCGACCTTACCAACTGGGAGATGTGGCTTTATTAGAATAGGATTTGCCACTGGAAAACTGCTCCATGCTCTAAAAAATGCTCTAAATACAGAGCACCATTAACAGAAGGTCAGACTCCATGGATTGTCTTGGGCAGACCACATCATTTCCTCTGGTGTCCCCCTGAGGCATGGCTGGAGCCCAGCTCTCGGGAGGATAACCTGCACCTGACCTAAGGTGAAAAATAATAGTATTTGGTGAATGGTATTCTTTTCCTAGAAAACGGAATCATAAAGCAGTGAGGAAATCTTTAGGAAAGGTACCTTTTTCTTGGATGTTTAAATTCATTGCAAGATAAATCTGATCCAGAAGAAACCATGTACATTGAACATTCATCTTAGTTTTTTTTTTTTTTTTTTGACATAATAGAAGGAAGCAAACCTCATCCGTGGATCATCAGGCGGCATCATCTCCAGATCATGGGTGGGTCCATTTAAGCCAATAACATGTAGGGAAATGCTGGGGTTCTCACTTCCAGCCTGGGAATTAAAAAGAGGCAGAGACATGAACAAGCAGCCTCACGCAAGAGTGAACTTCAGCTCTGCAAAGCCTTTCCTGGGAGATTCCCAGGTGGGACTCCAGGACACTGGAGCTCCATATTAAGGAGCAGAATTAATGTGGAGAAAAAATGGTTCATGTGTAGGGTTTTCAAAAGGACAAAGGGCTAAGTGGGCTGATTCTTGCTCTTCTAGAATCCCATCCACTTCCCATTCACCCAGCTCCCCGGTTTGGCAATGTCAAGCGAGTACTGAGCCCCTTGCTTAAAAGAGAAGACGAGAAGAGGACTGGGGGAGAAAAGATGGATTGGATGCAAAGAATGGGAGAGTTGGAGGTGAGCAAATGATGGACATTGAGGAGCGGTGGCCATGCTCAGCGTGGGGAGAGATTAAGTCCTTCAAAAAGGAACTGGGACACTATTCTGCTTCCCTGCCCCCCACTCTCTGGGGGACAAGTATGGGTCTGGGAGAGATGTGGGGCTTCCTCTTCAGGGGGACTTCAGAGTCTTGTCTGATGCTCTCACTTCCACCCTGCAGAAGATGTTTAGGTTTACAGAGGCTATCAGGTCCACGACAAGGCATGTCAGGCAGGCTTGCCTATTCATGCCTCTGACTGAGGAGTGGGTGGGAATGGGGCAAGGAGCATCTGAATTCTGCCAGCCAGAATGTGGATTTTCTATTAAAATATGAAACCCCAAATCTTGAGTAATCTGGGATTTCATAATCCCAGCTTCAGAGCACCTTCTGAGAGTTCGCTGTAAAATCAAGGGCACCCTACTGGATTCCAGGTTATCACTCCTAGACTGGGGAAACGCCCACAAAAAGATAATCACGGGAACCATTCATCTCTGGGTCAGATGAAGGTCAGACAGCCACCAGCTCTTCTGGCAAGTGGGGTGGCTGTGAACAGCTGGTAAGAAATGTAGAAAGGTTAGAAGGAAGTAGTATCAGTCTGGTACACTTTTCTCTATTTAATTATGCTCCCAACTAAAATCCTGGACCCTTCCACATGCTACAGACTAAGATCAATCAAGGTTAGCGGAAAAAGGAATGAAATAATTCTGTCAAAGGCAAATCCATGCCATGTTAACATCCGGATGCTCTCAGAATCGGAAAAGGCAGAAAGGAAGGCTGTGGCCATAAGGGCCTCGATCTTCTTCCTTCTGGGGCTCCCTTGGATGTTGGCCATGCTGATCAAAGGCTGTTGAAAGGAGCCTGTATTACCAGGTGTATGGACTGAACATGTCCCTTAATTCATACGGTGCAGCCCTAACCCCCAGTGTGATGCTATTTGGAAGTAAGACCTTTGGGAGGTGATTGAGGTTAGACAAGGTCATGAGGGTGGCACCCTTGTGATGAGATCCATGTCCACAAAAGGAGAGGAAGAGACACCAGAGCCCTCTCTTGCCCTTTCATGTGAAGACATGGTGAGAAGGCAGCTGTCTGCAAGCCAGGAAGAGAGCCCTCACCAGGAACCAAATCAGCCGGAACCCTAATCTTGGACTTCCAGCCTCCACAACTGTGAGGAAGAAATTCCTGCTGTTTAAGCTGCCTAGGTCTGTGTTATTTTGTTGTGGCAGCTGGAGCCGACTAAGACACCAGGTGTTTCCTTTCTCTAGGCTGTGACTCTGGGAACCTCGCTGGCCTCATGTATCTGCCTTATAAGTTATCACTCCTCTTGCTGCAAACTGCAAGCCAGCTGGTCTGTGGGGGTGATTATGGCAGAGCAGCACATACCATCAGCTTTCAGATCTCTCTGGTGGGCTAGGATGCTGAGGTTTAAATGCCCCCCTGGCAGAGGCAGCTCATGGCAGGAAGTGAGCCTCCAGTCACCAGGCAGGGTGCAGGCAGGAAACTGCTCACCTCCATCAAGCCCAGGGGTCTTGGAGAAGTCTAGTGAAGCCAGAGGCCAGCACGGCAGACCCTATGTGTCCATGGGAGCTGTGTCCACACTCGGGCACTGGCCTCTCTCCAGCTGAGTGGCTGTGGAGGTTTTAGCATCAGGCCCTCCACTCACACTGGGATGCTTTGATTTGGTAACAAAGCGAGATTTGGATGTCCCTGCTCCCCCCAATATTCCCTCCCAGCCACTGGACACTTGCTGTTCTACCGGCTCATTGGGTCAGAACATGACTTTCTTGGTCCCTCTAGGCTGCTATAACAAAATACCATAAACTGAGTGTTTCACAAACAATAGCAATGCATCTCTCACAGCTCTGGGGACTGGAAGTCCAGGATCAAGGTGCTGGCTGATTCAGCATCTGGCAAGGGCCCAATTTCTGGTTCACAGAGGATGCTTTCTTGCTGTATTGCCACATGATGGAAACAGGGAGGGGTCTCTCTTATAAGGTGATATGGTTTGACTGTGTCCCCACCCAAATCTCATCTTGAATTCCCGTGTGTTGTGGGAGGGACCTGGTGGGAGGTAATTGAATCATGGGAGCAGGTCTTTCCCATGCTGGTCTCCTGATAGTGAATAGGTCTCACAAGATCTGATGGTTTTAAAAAGGTGAGTTTCCCTGCACAAGCTCTCTCCTCTTGTCTGCTGCCATGTAGGATGTGCCTTTCACCTTCTGAGATGATCATGAGGCCTTCCCAGCCACGTGGAACTGTAAGTCCAATAAACCTTTCTTTTCTAAATTGCCCAGTCTTGGGTATGTCTTAATTAGCAGCATGAAAACAGACAAATACATAAGGGCACTAATCCCAATCATGAAGGCCCTGCCCTCCATGTCTTGTCACCTCTCAGTGATCTCCCTGCTAATACCATCACCTTGGGGGTTAGGATTTTAATGTATGAATTTGGCAAGGACACAAATATTTAGCCCATAGCAGTGACCATGTGCAAAACAGCGTTGTCTAGACACAGGGGACCAGGGGCAGATGGAAGTCTTTCTGCCCTCCCAGAGGCCAAGCACAAAGTAGAAATAAGATGCATGAGAGAGGGCAGGTGTACCTTCATCACTGGGGAGTGGTGAGGGGAGGTACCCTGTGTATTTTGGTTCAGTGAAGCTCAGTCAGGTGATGAACAGTAGTTTGGTTATCTAAAAGAAGTAAACCTGCCAATGACTCAGCTCAACAGAGGCGGGAATGTAATGCAATGTAATGAGACATGATTAATCTTTCTTGTGTTAACTGCTTTGCTCATACACAAGTCTGATGATCACATCTGCACACTGAGTGAGCAGGGTTGGGGTGTTCACGAATAATTTAAAGAATTTGCTGTGCGGTGTCCCTTTGCCTACCTTGGGATAGTGGTAGGGCTTCACGGTGGGGTAGATGGAGCCGGTGTAAGTTGGGAGCTCCATGAGGGGGACACGGGAATCATTGATGGTGGCGTAGGCCAGTCTCGTGCCATCCGGAGACCACCAGTGTGCGATGTGTGTCTTCAAAATCTCCTCTAAGGGAAAACAGAGTAGAGAAATGTGAATAGTAACAAGTGAGTGGAAATTGGAGCTGCACAGGCAGGAACATGAGGTGGCCAGGAAAGAAACAAGTCCCCACAGAGCCGCTTATCTGCTACAACCTTTGAGGAACCTTCACTGTGTCCTGCACATGCTTCCATTCCATGGGGGCTCAAGAAATGTCTGATGCTGATGACTAAGTCCAGCACAGGAAAACCCCATTAACCAAAGCTCAATCAAACAGATGCTAATTGTCTGGAAACGCTTTTTTTTTCTTTGCACACAGTTGGGCACTATGAGCCCAACACGTACTTTTGAGTTGAACTATGATTGCACTATTGTTGATTATTACTTTAATATGAGTTGAAAAACAGCACTGGAGAAAGTAAATTCACATGGAAGCATGTCCCATGCAGATGGAACCAAATGAGAAAGTGAACTCTGGCAGAGGCTGAGTCCCCCAAAAGCAGACCAGGGATTTACGCACACACAGAGCTCCCTTCTCAGATAATGAGTCCAGAGGCCCAGCATGCTCCTTGCAGCACACAACGGGTGCAAGCTCACCCTGTGTGGCTTCTTACAAGAAGGGTACAAGCTCACTATGTATGGCAGAAAACCAAAACAGATCCATCTTCAGAAAGACTGAAATGAAAGACTGATTCTTTTGGGCTTCAACCAGAAACACCCATTATTCTTTCCTAGCCCATCAGTGTCTTGGTTAGAGTTTTAATGACAGACGAGTTTTCTAGGGTGTGATATCTATTCTAGAGGAGAAAATTCTACAGCGTTTTTTTCAACACGTTGGGAGAATACACTTCCCAAGTGTAACCAGGGAACCCATTTCATAGTGAACAGCTCTTAGGTCAAGGGGTTCTGCCTTGCACAGGGTCTATATATAGTGTAAACTAATTCCCTCTAGATTTGCTTCTAAAATAATGATTAATATAATTCATGAGTCCCATCCAACTCACTATTATTAGGTGTGTACCATAAACCTGCTCTGTGTACCTGTATTGTAGGAAGGTGATTAAGGAGCCTGAAAACACATCACAGAAACAAAATGAGGACATCAAATGCAACAGAACAATGTAAATTGGAAGGAAGCCAAGGGCTGACTGCCCACAGGAGGGCACAGTCCCAGCCAGGGAAGAAGCAGCCCACAACAGCAGCCTCCCAGGTCCCGTGGGAGGCAGCAGGAGGAGACCAGCTGGCCGGGAGGAGGGTTCATGAAGGGGGGCTTAGCGCCGGGTCATGTCATCCACGGTGGCGTTTCACAGCCAAGCCCAGAGGCCTGTAGCAGGCACGCTGCCCATGCTCCTCCTGGGGTGGGTGCAGGAGCCAGGCTCTAAGGGCAGTGGGGCTGGGGGTGCGATGTGCCTGCCTGCCCCGCCCCTCCCCGCCCAGATGTCTGTGGCACCTGGCGTGAGTCTTCCTTATCTTGCCTTGGTCAGAATCCCAGCAGAAAGCCCCCCACCGAAGGTAGTGCCGAGTCTGCTGCAGACTCCTGAACAACTCAGTGGGGTCTCCTGAAATACAAAGCCTGTGGCGGGTCTGACCTCCTGTAGTCTGGTGAATCCCGGAGTATGGAGAGCAGCGCTCAGTGAGAAATGAATTCAGGAGGCCTGGTGCGCTGGACTCGAACCCCAGTCCTGCTGTGTGTTCTTGAGTCCCGATCTGCAAAGCTAGGGGCACAACAGCCACCTCTAGCATCCCCTTCCCCTCTGCGTCTGTCTCATAGCCTCAGAAGCTTTGGCAGTGCCGATAGAAGCTCAGAGGCCTGTGGAGGTCAGTGAGGAGAAGACAAAGGAAGGAAGCCAGACCTCCAGGGTCTGTAATTTTCCAGTCGCTTTGGCAGCCAGGAGGTGGACGTTCAGGTGCGAGTTTGGGATGAGGTGAGTCAGAAGTGACTTTATGCAGAGTCACCGGATCTGCCCGGGCTGCTTGCTTGGAATGGTGAGTAATTGACTCCAGCAGATGGTCTGCTGGAAAAAATAGGCACCATTTGCAATGCAATTTGTGGGTGATTGTGCTCAATCACGTCTGCGCTGCAGGGCCACAAGAAAGGGGCCAGTGGGGCTGGAGTAGAGTCCCTCCCTGGGAGTGAGCAGAATTCACAGGGCAGAGGGAGAAGGTGCAGAGCCCACAGAAATCAGCAGAGGAGCCCTGCAGCGGTTTCCAGGGGACATTAATTCACAGCCGACTCGGGAAAATCCAAAACAGAAAAACGGCTGGCTGCAACAAGGGCTTTAAAAATGAAGCAGCTTTGGACAGAAACAAACAAACAACAATAACAACAACACCTCCGAAGAGACAACTCATTTATTTCTTTCCTTTGAACCCAAAGCAATCTTTTCTGAGACCAGAGGGATGATAAATCATCGGCCACATGCAATATCAGGCCACTTTCACTCCTACCCCATAGGTTCCACAAGAAGCCACCAGGCAAGGGGCGCAAGGGTCACCCCTCATTTCCACCCAAGGTGGTTTGTATCTCATTTCTAGACTCGCTCTCTGACCTAAAGGAAATGCTGCTGCTTGGTTCTGACCAGCACAGACCAAAGTGGGTCATGCTTTTTGGGACAAGAGACTGAAAAATATGTGGGTGAAGGCTGGCCATGAGGCTGGGCTGAGAATACTCTATTTCCATCGATCTCATCAGCAAATGCCAGAGTGTTTCCATGAAGCTCAATTCACTCTTTAGAGAAATGGGAGGTAGAACAAAACCATCACTCTAGGTTACCAAATGTAATGGTTAGAAGGAAACTTAGAGACACGCCTTTAATCCCAGCACTTTGGGAGGCTGAGGTGGGTGGATCACTTGAGGTCAGGAGTTTGAGACCATCCTGGTCAACATGGTGAAACCCTGTCTCTACCAAAAATACAAAAATTAGCTGGGCATGGTGGTGCACGCCTGTAATCCCAGCTACTCGGGAGGCTGAGGCAGGAGAATCATTACTTGAACCAGGGAGAAAGAGGTTGCAGTGAGCTGAGATCTTGCCGCTGCACTCCAGCCTGGGTGACACAGTGGGATTCGGTCTCAAAAAATAAAATAAAATAAAATAAAAGAAGGGAACTTAGTGACCATTGGGTCATCGGGTTCAGGGATGACAGGTATCTGGTGTGTGTGATGGCAGAGTGTAGTTCCTCTCAATGTCATCCCACATCAAGACAGTGGCACATGCGAAGAACTTGTGCCACGCCAAAATACCAGCTGTACAAAACTAGGGCAGCTTAGTTTCCGTTCCCTGAGTGTCCTTGAGCACATCGCTCCCTGCCATTTTTATTTTCCTGTACGTTAGTTGCTCATTAACGTGATAATGAAGTATAAGAAACTTAAGGGGTAAAAAAGTGCTGGGCAGAAGAAACCTTGACATTTTAGCATTAATTCCAAATGTCCCTATTCTGCAAACATTTTTCTGCAGGATTCCAGCTTAATGAGGCAGTTGGCTTAAATGCCATGCACCAAATGTAGTTTAGAAGCAGAGTTTTGCAGAAGAAAAAAACCTATTTCATCAAGGAAATTAATTGCATGGACGCCCGCCTTGGAACAAAATGAATCACTTGGCTTTCTGAGTAAGTATAATTAACTCGGGAAAACTAGAGAATACATCTTTTCTTCACCTTCCCTGTCCTGCTGGGGGGCTATTTTAGCATCAGAAAAGAAAGATACATCTGGGGATAGTCTGTGGTCAATGGTTGCTTCTCTCTTGAAGATGCCAAAAGTTGTATCCAGAGCTTCAGCCCCAGGTAGGATCTGGGCTGGTTATTTTTCATTTTTTGCCACTATACCTTGAAGAAGCCACTGCCATTATTTGGAGTGTTATTCATTCCTGCCAAACAGCATTAAGGTCATATCCAGTAGGACAAAATCCCTTCGCGCTCAAGGCAATGAAGACCAATGCAACAACAAAGAGGAATCTTCACATTTTCCAGGTTGTTTGACAGATCCAGATGAAGAGGCAACCACCACTATTATTTCACATTTGCCTAGTGAGGTTTAGGGGGGTTTGCAGGGGAGTCCATTGGATGGTTGTGCATATGTGTGTGCTGCTGATACAGATGCTGGGGCCGCACTTCAGGCAGGAGAGCTGGTATTTTTTGGGGGCAGTGAGGAGGATATAGGCTCCTTTTCTGCAAAACCTCTTCAGGTGAGTTTGGTGCACATTCTGGTTAACAATGACTAGCTGGAAGAGAGGAAATCCTGGCATTTGCAACATAGTAGATAAACCTGGAGGACTTGTGCTAAGTGAAATAAGCCAGGCACAGAAAGACGAACGCCGAATGATCTCATTCACATGTGTGCTGTGGTTTGGAAGTGGTTTGTTTGTCCCCACTAAAGCTCATGTTGAAATCTAATTCCCAATGTGGAGGTGTTGGGAGGTGGGGACTAGTGGGAGGTGTCTGGGTTATGGGGGTGGATCTCTCATGAATGGTTCGGTGCTGCTTTCTCAGGAGTGAGTTCTCTCTCTGGAGAGAATGTGATGCACCTACAAGCTTATATTAAGTCCCCCTTTACAACTGAGGAATTGGAGATTCAGGGAAATTAACCTTATTGAACAAAGACTGAGTACTCAGTACACAAAATTTCCTAGGGTATTGAGACAAATCTTGGAAGTTTGTAATACAGTAAACAGAAGGAGAGCTGCAACTTGCAACTCAGGGAAAATGGGCAAGGTAGAAACCAGAAAGAACTGTGGGGTCTGGGAACACAGAGAGGCCTCTTTCTTGTTGGAGGAAATTAGAGAAGGCTCTTGTGGAAGGTGGAATGGCAGGACCTGCTCATTGTCCTCCAACACCCATGGTCCCTTCTCTTTTTAGTAAGAAAACCAATGGCTTGTAGGTGGGCACACGGCCTCCCAGGATAAAGACCTTTCCCAGCCTCCCCAGACGTGAGGTTGGGTGTGTGCTGAGTTCCTGCTGCTGGGATGAGAAAAGGTGATGAGTGACACCTGGCTCCTGCCTTTAAGGGGAAAGGGTGTGACCACCGCCTCTCTTTCCCACTTCTTGCTGGCTGGAGTGGAGATCTCATTGGCCACACAGGTGACAGTAACACTATCATGGACCTAACAGGTCAAGAATAAGGTGAATTCTTGAGGTCCTTAGTATAACATCAGATGAAGCTCCTCTAGCAAATCCACTGAGTGCGAGTGGTCTAGTCAACTCCGTTCACAAGAGGAAGACAGACTGCCCAACACGTGCCATTTTAGCCTCTACAAGGGACCCAAGCCCAGGAAAGGACAGCTCTCCCCCGCTGTATTCTGGCAATGCTTTAATAAGGAAGAGAGACTCCACTTCCAAATGACAGCCAAGGCCTAAGATGCAGTGCCCAGGGCACAGAGGTGAAGAGTACCCACAGAGCTCAGGTGTGGTGCAGATGGAGGTGGGGCATCCAAATCCACAGGTCTGCTGCAAGGTGAGTGCACAGCAGAAAGGGCACAGGGGTGTGGGTAGAGAGGGCACCAAGAGGAGTTCTAGAAAGTACAAAAAGGGAGGCCAGGAGTGAGGCAGACTTAAAATCCCCTTGGCAGTTGTATCTAGGGGGGTCCCCGCACCCTCCTGCCGCACCTGCCAATGAAGTCCAGCTAAAGAGAAATCCAAAGCCAGCTTAGGGAGCACAGACGTGAGGCTGAAGGGAAATAGGAGGCTTTAGGGTTCTCTGGGGAAATGGAACTTGCTGCTGTTTCTCTAAGAGTTCTTCTCACATGCGCTCCTGCAGAATAGGCTCCTTAGGCCCTCACTGGCCTTGTTGTTCTGGGTGAGGAAAGGCCAAGGTGGGAGGCCAGGATGCATTTTTATTAGGAGCACGCAGGCTGCTGATGGAGGCTGTGGAATCCACGGCTAACCCCTCGCATCTGTATCTCATCCTATGGACAAGAGACCTGTGCCCAGTTCAGGGGGAGGAAGAGTGTGAGGAGAACATTTACTTCATCTCTCTCTCTTCCCTCAGCAGCACCCATTTTTCTTTCTTTTTTTTTGAGATGGAGTCTCGCTCTGTCACCCAGGCTGGAGTGAGTGGCACAATCTCGGCTCACTGCAACCTCTGCCTCCCGGGTTCAAGTGATTCTCCTGCCTCAGCCTTCTGAGTAGCTGGGATTACAAGCACCCGCCACCACACCCAGCTAATTTCTGTATTTTTAGTAGAGACGGGGTTTCACCATGTTGGCCAGGCTGGTCTCGAACTCCTGACCTCGGATGATCCACCCGCCTGGGCCTCTCAAAGTGCTGGGATTACAGGCATGAGCCACCACACCCAGCTGGAAGCAGAGCCGTTTCTGAATGGTCAGAAGTCAAAGGCAGCCACGATGTGGAACTAGCACGACTAAGATTTCTCCTTCTCTTGCTGTTAAAGCAATCCCCTGCCACTTCCACACTTTGGTGATTTTCTTAGTACTTGCTGCTTCATTGCACCACCAGAGGCAGGCTGGACACATCGGGAGCCTCCTGTTGCCTGGATTTTCTTTTAGGAACTCGGTATCCCAGAATTCAAAACTCGTGTTTTCTTAAAGACAGAATGTAAAGTTAAAGACTCCCTCCAAGAGCAGAGCATAAAATGTTCCTGAGTTTTTAACTGCAGCAGAGATGGCTGAGCACTTACTTGAAGCAGGAGGATCACAGGAAGACTTCTCTTTTTTACGGGTTCTAAGCTTCCGGGCCTACTGAGCCCTGCCGGTTACTGTTTTGTGGTCTTTTCCAAGGTCAGTGTTGTGCAGAGGCTCAGCGAAAGCAAGGCTGTCGTGTCCAATGCCATGCTCAGCCCGTGAATTCAACTACTGAGGAAGGCCATGGGGCACACAGCTGCCTGGAGTAGACACAGAACATCAGAAGCCTCTTCCCAAGATGCCTCCACAGATACTTCTTGCCATTATTTGTGGTTAGGGGTTATTCATGCCCTTTCTCTATGAAGTCACTGATGTCTCAGTATAATTTACTTCACAGAGACTGACGCCTTGCTGAGCGTGGCACGCTGTATTTTCCAAAACTAGCCTCAGTGCTACTTCCAGGGCGTGAGACTCCCCAAGGAAGAGGTGATTCTTTGCTCCTTGAACCAGGGCAGTGTTTTGAACGAAGAGAATGTGGCAGAAAGTGATGGCTTGTGAAACTAGGTCATAAAGGGTGTGTTACAGTTCGGATGTGTGTCCCTGTCCGAATCTCATGTTGAACTGTCATTCTGATAGTAGGGTTGGGGCTGGGTGGGAGCCACTGAATCATGGGGCTGGATTTCTCATGAATGGTTTAGCACCATCCACTCCGTGCTGTCCTCATGATAGTGAGCGGCTTCTCATGAGATCTGGCTGTTTGGGACATGGATGAAGCTGGAAACCATCATTCTGAGCAAACTATCGCAAGGACAGAAAACCAAACACCGCATGTTCTCACTCATAGATGGGAATTGAACAATGAGAACACATGGACACAGGAAGGGGAACATCACACTCCGGGGACTGTTGTGGGGTGGGGGGAGTGGGGAGGGATAGCATTAGGAGATATACCTAATATAAATGACGAGTTAATGGGTGCAGCACACCAACATGGCACGTGTATACATATGGAACAAACCTGCACGTTGTGCACATGTACCCTAGAACTTAAAGTATAATAAAAAAAATAAAAATAAAAAATAAAACCATGAAGAAACAGAAGTGTGTGGCGCCTCCCTCACCCCTACTCACTCCCTCTCGCTCCTGCTCCCGCCATGTGATGTGTCTGCTCCTCATTGGCCTTCGCCCATGATTGGAAGCTTCCTGAGGCCTCTCCAGAAGCAGATGCCTCTATGCTTCCTGCACAGCCTGCAGAACCGGGAGCCAATGAAACCTCTTTTCTTTCTAACTTACCCAGCCTCAGGGATTTCTTTATCGCACTGCGGGAATGGCCTCGTACAGGGTGGTATGGCTTTCCCCTGGCTCTCTCTTGCTCGGGTCACTCACTCTGAACACCATCTGCTATGTTGTGAGCAAGCCCTGGCCAAACGGAGAGGCCACGTTTGGTGTCCTGGCTGACACAGAGCAGGCCTCAGCTAGCAGCCAGCATCAGCCGTGGACGCGTGAGTGGGCAAGCCCTGCCTCCAGACTGCTCAGTCCCTTCTGGTCACCCTAGTTGGTACAGAGCAGAGGAGGAAAGAGCTACACCCAGTTTACAGATTTGCAGTTTTTTGCCATTGTATTTTGGATTACTGAACTCAAATTTAGTTTAAAAAAAGTTTTGAGCTGGGTGCGGTGGCTCACACCTGTAATCCCAGCACTTTGGGAGGCCGAGGTGGGTGGATCACTTGAGGTCAAGGGTTTGCGACCAGCCTGGTCAACATGGTGAAACCCCGTCTCTACCGAAAATACAAAAATTAGCCAGGCATGGTGGCGGGCACCTGTAGTCCCAGCTGTTCGGGAGGCTGAGGCAGGAGAATTGCTTGAACCTGGGAGGTGGAGGTTGCAGTGAGTCGAGATTGCACCATTGCACTCAAGCCTGGGCGACAGAGCAAGACTCTGTCTCAAAAAAGAAAAAAAAAAAAAAGTTTTGAAAGAGGAAGGCTGATCCAGTATGCCAGGCTCCTTTGTCCTTCTTTTTGTTTTGTTTTCTCTGACTCTTTCCTCTTCATTTGTATTGTGGGCACCTGAGGGAGCTTCCAGAACTTCTGGGCCTGATGTCTTCTGCTCACCTGCCTCATGCTCAAACAGGTCCCAGTGTGGCAAGGATGTTCTCTCGTTTCTCACTCATTTGTTAATCGATTGGGTCATCCACCCACTCAGTTGCTCAAGAGAGAAGCAGGCATCCTGATAATGAAACAGTGCCTCAAAGAGTTAAAGAAACTAACGGCTAACAGAAGTTCTTGGGTTTGCAGAATGGCAGACAAGAACAGAGACAACCTGCTCAAACACTGACGCTGCCTCCGCCCCGTGATAAGACAACTGGCTGAAGTCTGTCGGAACCAAGTTGGTCAACTGGGGTCTGTGCAAAATGAGCTTGCTGACGTCATGGCCTGAATTTCCACTGCTACCACCCTGAATTTGCACATACAGCCCATGAGTAATAGTGAGGAAATAATTGTGCGTGCTGAAGGGCTTTCCAAACCTCCCCTTTCCTTCCACCAATCACCTGTTAATCCCAGAATCCGCCTGCTGAATCCTTTTCTTTTAAAAATAAAATTACTGCCTTGAAGCCAGCACAGGGAGGCAGAATTGAGCTGGATGCCTGTCTCCTTGGGAATAGACTGTCTTTTCTTTTTTTTTTTTTTTGAGACAGAATCTTGCTCTGTCACCCAGGTTGGAGTGCAGTGGCATGATTTCTGCTCGCTGCAACCTCTGCCTCCTGGGTTCAAGCGATTCTTCTGCCTCAGCCTCCCAAGCAGCTGGGACTACAGGTGCATGCCACCACGCCCAGCTATTTTTTTATGTTTTTAGTAGAGATGGGGTTTCACCATATTGGCCAGGCTGGTCTTGAATTCCTGACCTCATGATCCATCTGCTTTGGCCTCCCAAGGCCAAGAGCCACTGCGCCTAGCTGGGAATAGACTTTTAATATAAAGCTTTTCTTTTCTGAAAATCCTGGTGTCACCGTATTGGCATCTAGTGCACAGGCAGCGAGCCCCTTCTGCAACCCCATGGATTGAGGACACGCCATCTGGCTGGACACAGAGAGGGGCCTTACAGGGAACTGGAGGAACAGAATGGATGTCTGCTGGCCTCCGCACTGTGGAACAATGCTGGAGGTTTGAATTCAAATTTATTTTTGAAGTAGGGGGTCCCAGCTTGGGCCTCCCCTGGAATTCAGACAAGAGCTGGAGGCTGTGCTAAGAGCCGGATTTGCATAAGGCTCAGGGGAGAGGAAAGCGGAAGGAAAGACTGCACAGTGGCCTCTGCCTGGCCTCAAGAGTCCAGCCCATGGGTGGTCCCCTTCTGCCCTATTGCCACTGCCCCTTGTGCTAGGCACAGGAGACAGGCTGCTCCTGGGAGGACGTCCCCGTGCTCTTGAGTCGTGTGATTGAGAAGCCTCACTGCTCACCCTCCTTCTCCCTTCCCTGCTGTTAATTGCCTGCTGATGTGAAGGAGGCATTTAAAGTACAAGTGGCACCTCATCGGGGAGGATAATCAAGTGACAAGCAAACACGCGAAGACGGGGGAAGCAATGGGCCGGAGTGCACGCTTCTGGACAGTCTGCGGGAACTTGCTGTGGAATGGGAGCGTCCCTGCGGGGCGGTGGCGAGGGGTGAATTCGCACCAGGGGGCTGGAGAAGCTGGTCTCAGGGCTTCTCCCCTTCATGGGCCTTTGCTTCCATTCACAATCTTCTGTCCTTTTTCTAAAGAGGATCCCCCAAATTTCACAGACTCTAGGCCCCTCAAAATTGGGATCTGCCCTAGTAAAGAGAAGAGCAACTTTGAGAGGAAAATCCATAGACAAATGCCTGGGTCCCACCTGCTGCTCATAGAGGCCACGTGCTCTCACGGGAAGGACGCGAACAGGCAGCGGGACCCGGGCTCCAGTTCTGGTCCCACCTCTCTGGGCTGCTTTTCTTCTACTGTAAAATGAGGGGTTGGCTTAGCTCACTTGTTTTTCAAACTCTGTGAATATGAGCATCCCTTCTTACAAACAAAACAAAACCAACAAACAAAAACCTGCAGTTATCAGTTTAATTCAGTTCTAAACATTCAATGTCTTTTTAAAAATAATCTGTATTTTGGCCAGCTGCAGTGGCTCACGCCTGTAATCTCAGCACTTTGGGAGGCTGAGGAGAGCAGATCACTTAAGGTCAGGAGTTTGAGACCAGCCTGGTCAACATGGTGAAACCCCGTCTCTACTAAAAATACAAAAATTAGCTGGACATGGCAGTGCATAGGAGACTGAGGCAGAAAAAAAAAAAAAAAAACTAAATTCTTCATCGCATTGACAACTACATTCACGGCAAAAACTGTGGTGGGCCTTCTGAGGCAGCTCCACGGCCTGTTTCCCGGCCCTGACTCAGCCGTGTTAGAGAGATTCTAGAATGTCTGCCACCTGCTGCAACTCCACGCTGTTTCCTAAGCTCTTCAAAGTCACCGCCAACTACAGGTTCCCAGGACAGGGCACGGGCAAGAACGTGTCTGCAAGAGGCCGTGTTTGCCCATCTGAAGGGGGCGTGGATTTAGTGAAGACAGAAGGTGCCTGTGCCCAAAAGGCAGAGCCGCCAGGAGGCCGTGGGGGGAGAGCGCGGTGGGAGTGGGCGGCGGGGAGAGCGCGGCGCTTGGTTGGGGCCACTCAGACACCCCCTCCTTGGGCTGGTCTCCGACCTGCCTGAGCCACTTCCTGGTCTGCACCCCTTCCTCCTCACAGAGTTGAGGTGACCAGCAGATGACTCTTGGGCCCCCTGGCAACCTGTGAAGGCCTGAACACCCCTGTGGTAACAGGGGTTATCGTGAACGCTTGTTGATCGTGCCCCTCCCGTGTGTCCGAGATTTTCCATCCTAGCGCCTGCGTTCACCACGACTATCCCAGTACTGTGATACAGACTCTCCAGAGGATAGACAAGAGGCCAGGACACTGTCTCCAGCCATGAGAATCTCCCCAGCTAGGGAGGAAACATCTTACCCTGGATCAGGAAGCAGAAATCTGAGCAAAAATGGCTGCCTCCCACGCCCTCAGTGCAGGCAGGCACCTTATGAAGGCCCTCTTAGTGCAAAACGACTTGTGTAAAAATCAGTCAAGACCAAGAGAAATAAATGACTATTGATCCCATCTCGGTTCTGCATTGTCTCTGAGTGAGGCAGGAGGGCTGCAGTGGGGGAGGAGAGGGAACTTTTCAATGCACTGAGCACCCACTGAGCAGTGGGCAACAGCTGGTGCATTTGCAGACACTTGCAGGGCCTTGCAGGGAGGGACGCACACACCCAATAAAAAGGAGAAGAGGCTGGCCAGTTCCTCAGGGGACGTGAGGGATGGAGAAGAGGCTGGCCAGTTCCTCAGGGGCTGTGAGGGATGGAGAAGGGGCTGGCCAATTCCTCAGGGGACGTGAGGGATGGAGAAGGGGCTGGCCAGTTCCTCAGGGGACGTGAGGGATGGAGAAGGGGCTGGCCAGTGCCTCAGGGGACGTGAGGGATGGAGAAGAGGCTGGCCAGTTCCTCAGGGGACGTGAAGGATGGAAAGGGGCTGGACTGTTCCTCAGGGGACATGAGGGATGGAAAGGGGCTGGCCAGTTCCTCAGGGACTGTGAGGGATGGAGAAGGGAACCACAGCTTTGACTGTGGCGGGCCTAATTCACCTTCATTTTTCTCTCATTGTTCTAGGAATATCTTGCGAGCTGAACCAAGTATCACAACAAGCTATCATCAGGTGGAGGCCAGGAAGGAGAACGTGGACAAGGACCATCCTAGCAGGCTTCCTGGATGGGGAGGGGAAAGAGGATTAAGAATTAGGAAGTGGTGGGAACAGAGCACCTTAAGGAGGTGGGATGGGTGGCAGGCAGCAGCATGGCCTCAGGAGCTAGACTTTCGAGGCTGAAATCCGGCCCTGTCCCCCACCAGCTGTGACCTTGGGCAAGTGACCTAGCCCCTGGGTACCTCAGTTTCCTCCTCTGTAAACAGGGATAGAAGCAGGTTGCCCTCACTGGGTTGTTGATGTGAGAGCTCTATTAATTATTATCCATAAAATCATCTACTATTGCCCGGACTCTGTAGGTGTCATAAAACGTTGATTATGACCATGGGGCTGCATGCCAGCCTCGGGGGCTTGGAGACGCATAGGCAGGGGCCCAACTGAGGGAGCAGAGGAAGCCACAAGGGAAGATGAGCCCAGGACGAGATGATCCGAGAGCCAAGTGTGGGGCGCTGCCGAGCCTGCTGACCTGGGGCCTGGTGAGCCCAGGCCTCTGGGCATCTCGGGGCTTCTACTGCAGAGTTACCTCACTGTCATGGGAAACCTCTTTTTCATCACCCTCGTTGTTCTGGGAAGTTGGAGAAGAGAAAAAGAGCAAACGGCTCACTCTTCCCTAGGGGGGTTGGAGCAGCTGACCACTGTCCTGCCAGCAGCCACAGGCCTTGGGGCCAACAAGGCTCCTTGTTTTTTTTCACTGCACATTTTCGAAGGCCTCTGCAAAAAGCATATTTCCTCTGCAACACAACAACCCAACAGTGCCCCTCAAGTCCTCGCCACTCTTCCTTTTCATAATAAAAAGACTTGGTGAGGACAGTACCATTACGAAGGGGGACCCAAGACACACGATGAAGACAGAGGCCACCTCGTCCTAACATTCCCGACCTGGGACGTGCCCCACTCCGACCTCTTCCAACCCCAGGGCTGGGCAACATCCTGACCTTTTCCTTCTTCCTATCAAGATTTATAGGGAAAATGTGTGTCTGGCTTTCGTTTTTTTTTTTTGGAAGTAAGTTTTCTTATTGAATTCCAGTAAGACTTGGCAGCTTCCGGGTAAGCCCTCTTAGAAGGGTGGTGATGGTGACGGCCACACCCAGCAGTCGGTGAGCACCCAACGCACGCTAAGCCAGCTCTAACTGCTTAGGTGGGTTAACTCATTTAATCCTCAACACAATCACTCCAGGTAGACACTATTATTATCTTTTATTTTTTCCCCTGAGGGAACTAAGGGAATGAAGTTTAAATAATGTGCGGAAGCTCACACAGCCAGTAAGTGAGAGATAACCCATGGGAAATACTGAAAGAGACATTTCTGCACCTGCCTGTCTCCAGTCTCCTCACCTTTCTCCCATGACAATCCCAGCGTGCACCTGTGGGCTCTGAGCCTGTGCATGCTGGGCTGGTGGGGATGTCCCGGTCTCCAAACATCCTATCAAGCGATACTCTCTATGAGGCCCAGGGTCGGGCAGGCAGGCAGCCCTGCACATAGCCTGTCATTTGTGTCCTGGTACTGACCAAAACATTGTTTTAAATTCAGTTCCTGACCTATGTTCTTTTTTTTTTTTAATTTATTTTACTTTAAGTTCTGGGATACATGTGCAGAATGTGCAGCTTTGTTACATAGGTATACATGTGTCATGGTGGTTTGCTGCATCTATCAACCTGTCATCTAGGTTTTAAGCCCTGCATGCATTAGGTATTTGTCCTAAAGCTCTCCCTCCCCTTTCCCCCACCCACAGACAGGCCCTGGTGTGTGATGGTCCCCTCCTTGGGTCCATGTGTTCTCATTGTTCAACTCCCACTTACAAGTGAGAATATACAGTGTTTGGTTTTCTTTTCCTGTGTTAGTTTGCTGAGGATGACGGTTTCCAGCTTCATCCATGTCCCTGCAAAGGACATGAACTCATTCTTTTTTATGGTACTGCATAGTATTCCGTGGTGTATATGTGCCACATTTTCTGTATCCAGTTTATCATTGATGAGCATTTGGGTTGGTTCCGAGTCTTTGCTATTGTAAGTAGTGCTGCAATAAACATACGTGTGCATGTGTCTTCACGTGTTCAAATTCAAAAGGAATGTTCACAATTATACTCAGACTGACTTTGTTATTAATCATCTATACAGTGACTGGTTGAGTGTTTTAGGTAATATGGATTGTCAACCCTATCATCATTTTTAATTTCCTTAGTTTATATTTTTCTTCCTAGTAGTTTGCCAAAACTGATCATTCAGTTAATATTCACTAGAAAGTTAAAAATAATTGAGATTGTGAAATTAGAATCCTAATTAGACAGTGACTTAACTACCAGCTGAGATTTACTAGAGTTCAGATTTTCCAAGGGTTTTAAAAAGTGCTGACCTTATTTTGTCCTCATCTGAAAGTTAGAACTTTTTCACCACAAAACAAAGTTATAGCCTTAAAATTACATGTAACATTTTTTTACATAGTCTGGCTTTAGTTTTAAATTAAATGATGGAAAGAATATTTCCTTTTATGATGCGCTGCAGAAAGCCTCATTATAATACACAGTTTCAACGAAAATCCTGAACAACTGTCACCTTATTGGACTGAGATATTCTGCATAAATATTTCCTAATCTCAATGAAAAATAAGGGATATCAAAAACAATGTGGATCAGACAGGAAATTAGGTCTCCAGTTTTTGTTTTTAAGAGGAAGGTTAATTAATTGTAAATTATAAGCAGTTTCTCTGCCCAACTACATCCGATGATTAATTATTCCTGGTTCTATTGTTCGAAGAACAAGAGCCGGCCTTTCGACTTGTGCAGGTGTGCCCTGACCCCAGGAAGCAGCTCAGGGCTTCTGTGGAGAGGAGAGGGATTCCTGTCACCACAGAAGCGTGGGCGTCATCCACAGTCACAGATGTCTGCATGCTGCTTCTCAGATGCAGATGGAGGGACAGCCTAGACGGAAGGCGGCTGGGCAAAACCCTGGGCTCAGGGCCGAGCCACTCCTGACCGCTGCTGTCCCTGCCCTTTTCCATCCTCAAAATTTCCCGGATTATGGAACTAGCCTGAAGCGGAAGTCGCTGTGGGGACTGCATGACGCTAAAGAGAATGAGGGTGCCGGTTCCACACTGGCACGTGAGCTTCATCCTGCCCCACGCCCAGACGGCCCGAGTTGGACAGCCTTCTCTCAAACACAGGCTGTGACCATGAATGGGAGAGGATGAATGAGAGATGGCGCTCGGGGAAATCCATGCCGTCCTTTTTTTCAAAAACCCACAGGTGGTCGCTGTCTCCTGCGGAGGGTGATGGCTCCCCAGACCCAGCACAGGTGCCCCTGCAAATCGGCATGTATCTGTGGACCTCGTCACACACCCTGTGTCACCCTGGGTGTGTGGATGTGGTCACTGCTTTGAAGTAAATCATAGATTCGGAAGGGTCACCGGGCACCCTTTGTACCCCAGTGTATAATAGCACATTGATCAATGAGTGACACCAGCTCCATGTACCACCCGCTTATTCCTGCCTCATAGCTTTTGCAACCTGACCATTTAGCGCCACAGAAACTGTTTAGGAGACAATGTCAGCTTTGTAGCCTGGGCAGGACCGCGGGAGGCAAGCGTGAAGGTCTCGGAAGAGAAGGGAATTAGACTGTGTCCAGTGGCCACACTTCCCGGAGGCCTCCCAGCTCCTTCCGGCATGATTAATCCCTCTGCGGCCAGAGCTATGTCCCCCAAGAAACACAACCCCAGCAGGAGGACAAACAGCCCCACACAGGGCATGGCATACAGCAGGTGCTCAATAAATGGCTCAAGTGGAGCAGAAGCTAAGGTGGAAATCCCGTTCACTAGAGCCACACCCGTCCACCATGTCTTTCCCTTGGTCTTAACATGGCACTGGGTAGAACCCAACATTTACCCGTGGGCCAACAGCTGCAGCTCACCCCCAGAACCTTCTGGCTGTCTCTGAGCAGTCTGTGCCATTCACATCCCAGAACAGAGCAGCCGCCACTGTAGGTCAGGGCTTTCCTCTTGGGCAGGTCAGAGCTACAGCCTCCTGCGGTGGATAGTGTTCCTTAGGTGTTAATGTCCCTAACCCAAGCCTTGAGGGAGAGATTCTGGATCCCAGAAGGGTGAGGCCTCCTTAGTACCTATAGGAAGACCAGGAGGCCAGCAGCCTCTCCAAGCTCCCTGGTTCCTGTACACTTACGTTCTTCCAGTGTGCAGATTCTAGATAGCTGCAGTATACAAAATGTAGAAGAGATTCCTGTTGTCGGGGAAGCAAGAGCCCAGGAGAGCCAGGGCGACATCTTTTTAAAACCAACTCTATCTTGAAACCAGCAAGGCCCACTCCTTGCCAGTCACAACCCATGGTCCTAAGATGTTTACAGCTAAGGAAGTGGCTTGGTGATGCCTGCAAGGACAAAACCTCCTCCAACAACAGAAAGCCTTGATGTCCAGTACCGGTAACATTATGACTTTCGAGATAATTATAGTTACGCTTTGATGTACTTACACACTGAAACATTGAGGATCAAAAAAAAAAAAATAGAATAATATACATTTTGTCATGCTGTCGGCTCCCCCACCCAAGCAGACACAGCTTAGTTTAGTCTTTACATAGAGAAGGCCCCTATATGAGAAAAACAAAGACCGCATGTTCCTCCCTTTGCTTTCCAAGGACACCCTGCTCTGTAACTGAGAAACTTTCAGTAAACTCTGTCTTCTCATTGTACTCTGAGACTCACCTTGAACTCCTTCCTGCACAAGACCCAAGAACCCTCTCTTGGGGTCTGGATCAGGGCCCCTTTTTCAGGTGACACTGCTACCAGGACGTGCCCTGTCTCCAGCTCCTCTTTCCCCTCCCCCAGCATCATGCACACCCCAGAGGGACCCCCCCCGGCCATGCGGCCCTCCCACGTTGCTTCTTCCCTCTCAGAGGACAATGATGCTGTGGAAGTCCCATCCATGTCTCCTCTGGGGCGCTGCTTTAGGGCAGCACACGGGCCCGCTTCGATGTTCTGGACATGTGTCTGTCCTATCTGCCTGGTTAGTGGTGCAGCACTTAGGAGATGATGGAGATGACATGACCCTTTGTGTTTCATTTTCTTTTTCCTTTTTGAGACAGAGTCTCACTCTGTCACCCAGGCTGGAGTGCAGTGTCAGGATCTCAGCTCATCGCAACCTCCACCTCCTGGGTTCAAGCGATTCTTCCACCTCAGCCTCCCGAGTAGCTGGGACTACAGACACCCACCACCATGCCCGACTAATTTTTTTTTTTTTGTATTTTTAGTAGAGACAGGGTTTTGCCGTGTTGGCCAGGCTGGTCTTGAACTCCTGACCTCAGGTGATCGGCCCGCCTTGGCCTCCCAAAGTGCTGGGATTACACGCATGAGCCATCGTGCCGGCCAGTTTTCCTTATCGATAGATATCGGCCTGTTTTCCTAACACGTCTTTGGGCTGAGTAGGAGAAGCCACTCACCACCTGATCCCAGGCTGATAGGGAGACCACCAGGACGGACACCCACATCTCCTTTAAAGCTGCTGACAGCAGACACCGTAAGACGCTCCCCACCTCCAACCCGGCCCCTGGTAAACAGGTTTCTTCTCAGCACATCCGTCTGCCTAACAGCTCCTGAGTTTGGTGCCATCGCTCCTCGCATTTTATAGATGAGAGAGCAGAGACACTGTGAGTACTTGCCCAACATTTTATAGCGATAAAGGGTGGATCCGGGATTCTGACCCAGATAGTTTTGCTCTGAAATCTACGTGCTCTCTTGCCTTGGAGACGTCACCACCCAGAGCCTCATCCCCACAGCGCATGTGCAGCCCTCACCTGAGCCGTCCTTCTCCTTACACCTGCAGCCTCCCACTGTGCCTCTTGAACCCGGGCCATCGTCGGCCCACTGCCTCGATTCCCCATTGCTTCTCCTGCCCTCTCGCTTTAACTCAAATCAGGCTCTGCTCTGGGACCACGCTTGCTCCGGCAGTGGCTTCTCTCCTTCCCACACGGCACATTTGTCTCTCCGTGTTCCAAATGAAGACATTCTATATCTGTTACTGGAGACTGGCTGGGCTGGGGAGGAAACGTGGCGGAAGGGAAGAGGCGGAGAGGAGGAAGCAGACCCCGCCACCCTGCAGCTCCGCCCCGTGCGGGACGCCCTCCGGCTCTCCGTGAGCACCGCCCAGCGAGCGCCACCGCCGTGGGAGAGGACGAGTGTGTTGCCTTCCCACGCACTCAGTGCCTGGCTAAGTTTCCTTCCTGCCTACCCTTTGTTTTCTGCACTAGCCGCCATCGTGGGAGAAGCGGCCTGCTCAGGCACAGGCGGCTCTCACGGTGCACCCGGTCTGAGCCTGGGCTCTTGCAGGACACCGGGTGGGTCTGTAAAGGGTAGACATCATGTCTACACTTCAATAGGCTGTGACTCCCGCTTCTTGTTTTCTGGAGAGCCAGGGTGTTCATCTACAGATAGGTTCTGCCTGCTGCAGGTCCTTCAGCTTGGGCGGAGCCTTTCTTTATAAAGACCGATGTCAGCGGCCATCTGTGTTTTTGACCATGACCCAGCGTCACAGACACACACAGGCCAGGAGCAACGGTGTGGGAAGCAGCTCTCCTTTGTGCCTTCTCTCCTGCACTCTGGCCTTTCCCGTCCTATGCTCCCTCACCCTCCCTCAGTAAAGCCCCCATCCCTTTCTTTCCCATCCTATGCTCTCTCACCCTCCCTCAGTAAAGCCTCCATCCCTTTCCATGCCATCCTGCTTTATTCACTTGATTTTCTGACTGGGTCGTGATCTTAAGTTTGACTTGAGCCACCTGCAAATACCCAAATGCAGCAAGCCTGCGGTACTGGGCCTCCACCCACCCTAGGCTGAGCTGCTGATGGGAACCGTACTGCTGGCGGGACAAGGCCTCGATGGGAGTCATGGTTATGGGCACGTCCGTTCCAACCAGCGCATCCACTAGCGGACACCATAAGCAAAAGGCATCGAAACCCTGCTCACACCCTCCACCGTGAAGGGGAAAGAGTGAGGCCTGGCTCTGCTTACCGCCATGTGTGAGAAACTCGAGAGGCAGGCCGTGCAGGGAGGTGCCCAGGAAGCATCCAGCACCACACACCAGGTCTCCCTCCCCGCCTCGCAGGGCTCGCTGGGGTTTTTCGTTATCATTCAGTTATTATCTCATTATTATTAAGCCATTCTCTTGGCGTTGTCTAGTGCCGCAGGTGTTGGCCAAAAGTGCTCTGGGTTGCAATTCGCTCTGGCTGTAGCTCACCAGGAGCACGGTGTGGGTGGGGGCAGGAGAGAACAGAGGATGGGAGGGGAAGGGTAATGGCTGTGCCCAGACCCGGAGACCCCCGATCTGAGCCCTTTGTCCAATCTGCTTCCCTTTGTGCAAATTCTCCATGTTCCAAATGAAGACATTCTATATCTGTTACTGGAGACTGGCTGGGTCAGGTAGGAAACACGGCGGAAGGGAAGAGGTGGAGAGGAGGAGGCCGACCCCCACCACCCTGCAGCTCCGCCCTGTGCAGAGAGGATCCCCATCACCCCTTTCCGTGGCCCCTCTACAGGGGCTGCTGTCCACCATGTGGTGCCTTCTGCCTCTCTCCTTGCCAGAAGCGGGAGGAGTTCAGGTGTTGAGTTCCAGGTGTCTCCTCTTCATGTAAGACCCATTACGTAAGCAAACCAAACTGATGTCATTCAAACATTATTGTCAGCTGACAGCTTGTACCCCTTTATCTATTCATTCTCATTATTAGTCGATCAACATATCTCAGTGACTATAAACCAATCTGCCTGGACCCACGGCACTCAATATAGCAACTATTACTGCTAATAACGTGAGGACTACCTATCATTTGAGACGCACTTTACTTTTTATTTTACATTTTCCCATGCACTGTACAGAAACCACTGGGGTGTCAGTGGAGAATTGGACACCGTCTCCACATTGCTGAGGCTGGGGGAGCAGCTGTCTTCCTTCTCTGGGTGGGTGGCCATAGCAAGAAGTGATAGAGGATTTGGGGCACTTATTCAGAGGCAGAATAAGGGTTCTATTTTTTTTTTTTTCCTAACATATGGGTGTTTTCTAAGAGCAACAACACTAGAAGTCAGCTACACTTCGCGAGTGCCTAATAAGGGACCAGCAATGCTAGACTCTAACACAGTATGGCGCTTTGTACAACGACCTCACAAGGTCGATGCTACTAGTTCCATCTTACAGAGGAGGAAACTGAGGTCCGACAGGTGAATCAATTTGCTTGAGTTCATACAACCAGTAAGTGGTGGAGGTAGAATTGTGAAGCCAGGGGTGTCAGACTTCAAAGCTCTCTCAGTTTCCACAGTACCCCATTTCACCGGGCAAATCATTTCGCTTCTCAGAGCCTCTGTACAATTGCAGGTTTGCAACCTTCTCAGAGCCTGTGTTTTTTAGATCCAGCTTTGAAGTAAAGCAGTACAAGGCAGACAGCATTGGAATGCAAATGAAAATAAATTAAGTGGTACAGGGCCAATTAAAAACCAGCTCTTCAATGAAACACTGTGGTGAGATGAACTCTTCCCTTAAACAAAGCAGACTGGATAGGGAGATGCTGCTGCTGAAGGGTGATTCCTCAGAGTGAGCTCATGAGGTCTCCATGATATTTTCTGAAAACCAGGATTTTCTTTCCCTTTCCTGCTGCCTTCCTCCAATGTTTTTATTCCTGGATGATCCTGCATGATTGTAATTGATATTATCAGCTACGAATGATCCCCTCAGCTCTGGGAATAAGCAGGAGGTAAAAGACATAATTCCAGTTATAGGGTGCTGATACTTGAGCTAGAGAAGAGCTTGAATGACTTATTTTCTATCCTCTTAGGGAGTTCATTTCCAAGATACAGACAGTATATTTTGGTCGTGTGTTGTAGGATCAGATGCTTCCTTGGTTCTCTCAATGAATCTTCTGTTTGTTTTTGTGAAATAGTTGGCAGGAAATCTCAGCTTCTTTTTATAGTGAAAGCAGCAGTCACAGTGAATACTCTTTTGCCAAAATCTAAACAGCACAGGGACGTTGAAAATTGAGTGAGCCACTGTCATGATCTCTTTTCTCCTAATGCTTTTTGGGTAATTGTGGTCCAAAGCAAAGATGCAGAAGTAACTCTGGCTGCCAGAATTGCTCTATGAACAAAATAATCCCAGATAGAAATTTCTAGAAGCTTAAGAAGCATTTGCTGGTACTTCTGGTGGGGATTTCCAAAACAGAATGGTACAATCAAGCTGGGGGTGAGGGGTGCAGACCTCACGATGGAAGGACTTTGTCAACAAGTCCCCACCTCATTAGGTGTCAAATAAACCAAGGAAGGCAGGCATCATATCAGTGCTGTGTCCTAACCTCAGCATGGAGCTCCCCTCTTCTTATATGGCAGGGCTTTCATATCTTGGTCAAAGGATCAGAGGAGGCCCTGGGGACTATGCGGGAAATCCTAAATCTTATGAGTAGACAGTCTTTTTGTGCTTTTTCAAGGTTGTGTCTTTGGAATTCAGAGGCCCAATGACATGTCTCCCCACAAAGAGAAGACCCAGCTCAGCCATGTCCCCTTTCTAAAATCCTGGAATGTTGTCTGGCTTCTCTTGAAGACTCATGTATACCCTGAGCTTAGTCTTTCTACAATCTGCTTTCTTCTTCTTTCCTTTATAAATGAGGCAGGACTAACAATATTCATAACCAATCAACACCCTAGCTTTGATGCCAATGCTATATGCCCTGCTATGGCCTGGCTTCCTGTCCCCTCCAAATTTCGTGTTGAAATTTGATCCCCAATGTTGGAGGCGGGGTCTGGTGGGAGGTGTGTGGGTCATGGGGATGGATTTTTCATGAAAAGATTAATGGCCTCCCCCAAGGGTGAGTGAGTTCTCGCTTGATTTCACTCCTGTGAGGGCTGGCTGTTAAAAAAGAGCCTGGCACCTCCTAAACACCGTGTTGCTTTCTCTCTCACCATGTGATCTCTGTACAACCAGCTCCACTACATCTTCTGCCATGAGTAGAAGCAGCCTGAGGCCTCACCAGACGCTGAGCAGGTGCTGGTACATGTGTCTTGCACAGGCTATAGAACCCTGAGGCAAATAAACCTCTTCTTTTTACAAATTGCCCAGCTTCAGGTATTCCTTTATGGCAACACAAAACAGACTAAGACACACCCTGTGTCCTTTGAGCATTCTAGCCTCTAATGAGATGGGAAGGCCAGGTGTTACTAAGCCTGGCACAATTTTTTTCTATCTAGTTAATAAATATTTACTGAATGCTAGATACTCTGGCAATTCTATTGTAATCTTCCTAGTGACTGTGAATCTGCTTACATTATTTGTTATAAAGGAGAATTTGGAGGCTCAGAGATGTTGACAACTTGCTCTAAGTCACTGGGACGTGCAGAGCCTTGATTTGACTCCAGGTTCGTGATGTTGAGCCCACTCCACCATGGAGACCTCCAGGATAAGGAGACCAAGCCATTTTCTCAGGATCACAGGACAGGAGAGGGTAGATCCTGGTGAGTCTCCTGATTCCTGCTCCTTCGCTCCTTCCACTACACTGCTGGACCTGGCAGACCAGAGAACAAGACTGCAGCTAATTTTCCATGTTAAACCTCATGCAGTCTGGCAGCCCAGGCTATAGCCCAGCATTTGGGAAATCCATCTGCCTGAGTAATATCAGTATTGCAGATTGTCATCTTTTAATGAGGCAAGATACATATCAAAACAGAATGCAGGCAGCAAGGTCGCGTTTCGGATCATCCTAAATAACACAGCCCTCCGGATTCTGACTGTGAGTGAGTGCCCGGCTGTGCTCCCTGGGCTCCCTGGACCCCTACTGCTGTAGATATTTGAGAAAAATCAAAGCACCCTGAGAAATCTGGGTCCCGGGAAATTGCAAAAGACATAAATAACATGCCTGATAGATCTGTGCTCCGAAATACGTGGCCTCATTCTAAGTACAGAAAATCTTATTTATTCCTGCTTGCATCTGTTGCCTTTTTCCTGCCACTAAATATTTTATCCAAGGTGCCGAGAGCAGAATTAAATGGGGGGTTAAAAAAGAAATCAGCGAACATCAAGCCAGAAGGCAAATGGAGCTTTTACCTTGCAAGGCTCGCAGCCTCCTTCACTAATCAGAGCTGCGTTATTTGCATATCACACACTGCGAATCCCCTCATTATCATCAGAGATCTGCAAATTCCCACAAATCAACACCCCGGGGGGCCCAGGGACGAGGATCGGCTCCCTGAACATGCCTCGGCTGGCCGCCAGGTGGCAGCGTCCCTTCCCGTTCCTTTGGTGGGGAAGAGATGAAGTTTGGGTTTTGACTTTTTATTCCGTTGTCTTGATCGCTCAGATTTTCATTCTAGCTTTACTGGCTGCTGACGTGTGGCTTCTCCAAGTGCTCTGAGAGATCAATTCCCCAGTCTTCTTTTTTCTATACTGGGGGGCGGGTGTGGTGAGAGACAATAAATGCTTCTCTCTGTGGCTGGAGAAATTTAAGTAGGAAATCTTGGAGAAGCTGCTTGTGAGGGGTGGGAGGCCCAGGCTTAGGCAGGTCCAGTTAACCCATTACACAGGACGCACCGGGAGGATCCAGGATGTGTGGACAACTGGCTGCAAATCCACCTCTGCACCAAGGCCGCTCGGCCGCACGCCATGGGACACAGGGCCGCTTGTCACCATCCCACATAAGGACGGGACAGCAGACCCTTGAACAATATAGGTTTGAACTGCGTGGTCAACTTCTGTGCAGATTTTTTCAACCAAATACATATGGAAAGTACAGTATTTGGGGAATGTGAAACCCCTGTATATGGAGGACTGACTTTTCATATACCTGGGTCCTCAGGGCTGACTGGGACTGGAGTATGTTTGAATTTTGGTAACTCAGGGGTCCTGGAACCAATCCCCTGCGTATATACCAAGGGGCACAGGACTTTTAAACTTCAGCAACAGCAAAAACAACAGCAGCACTGATGGCTAATCACCTCTAGCCCTGGCAGACTTTTGTTAAAGCAGGCATTTGAGCAGCTTAACTAAAATTCAGCCTTCTTTCTTTCTCTCACCTTACCACACACTCCCCTCCGACTTTCTCTCTTTCCTAACACCCCAAATGACTAAGCATTATGTGCTTTGGAAAATCGCAGTGCACAAAACTCCATTCCTTTCTCTTGTCCTTGCATCATCTGAATCAGAGGCAGCACAGGCTCATTAGGCTGGAAAGGCGATCTCTCCGGCAGCCTGAAAGGGCCCTTTTACATAGTTTTCAATTCATCTTTCAGCTTTATTTTCCCTTAATGATGGTTTTTCCAGACTCAGTTAAACGCTACCTTGAAACAAAAGGAAGTACTGTATCTAAAGCCCCAGCAGGTGGGAAGAGAAGCCACATCCAAAATGCACTGGAGATAAAAGAGCTGAGCCCGAGAGAGGAGATCAATGGAACAAACCTCCCCTGATGGATGACTTCAGCTTCAGCCTGTATTTCTGCAAATTCCCACCAAAATCATATAACTGTTTCTTTCCCTTTCATTTCTGGCTTTATCTTCTTTTAATGTGTATGACCATCAAAGGATGGTACGTTATGCTCCCTGAAGAGTCAAAGGACATATTCCTTTGACTTAGCAGTAAAGGGGAATTTCTGACTTGCTAAACATTTTGGGGGAGGAGGGACTGGATGTTAAGTTCTGCCCTTTGCCCCTAAGTCCCAGAGGCTCTTGAGATCCCAAATACCCTTACAGAGCCTCCTAAACGCCAAGGCAGCCGGGAGAGGCCACCGTTCCCTGACTGGAGGGACTGCCAGGCCCACGCCCGCCTTCTTTGTCCTGGCATAGAACATTCATCAGAGCCGCCAGCAGAGGCCAGAAACTCCCAGTGACACGATGAGACAGTGGGACAACCACAGATGTTTCTAATGATCAACTTTTTCCCTGAGCTATTTTGCGTCTCCTCTGTATCAGGACATGCTCACGTTAGGTCACTCCTTACAGAATCTCAAATCCGAAATGGTGCAAAGAAAAACAAAAACCGGAGAAGAGATTGGGAGCTATGATCTGGTCCTATCTCCAGAGAAGGAAATTTGGATTTTAAGAATGAACTCTTGAGTTAATGGATTACTGGTTGTTTGGTTTTCTAATTTTCATGTTTCTGCAGTTTTAAATCAGAAGATACCATTCTGCCAAAAGTGTCTAAATGTGTGGAAGATTTCTGCCGTGTAATTAGGATGTGGTTCAATACCATCTTGCAGGATATAAACTTTGTGAAGGCAGATCCAGATCTTAAAGCATCTCTGTCTCCCTTGGAGGACCTGGCAGAGGGCTTTGGTGCAGAATAAATGTATGAATCCCACTCGAATGATGGAAGGAAGGAGCTGCTTCATGCAGGTGGTCTTGGCCTCCATCGGACTGACTGTGTGTCAGTTCCTCAAGGGAAGGGTCCCTGTCTTGGACCTCCTTCATCTCCTTCCCTCCCTGCCTCCCTTTCTTCCTCTTTTTCAAGTACCCCATTGGGTGGGGCACTGCAATCCATAGTGACTCATCCAATGCTGGGCGCCCAGAAGGGGCTCGAAATAGGGTTCCCTAGTAAATGAGGACTGTGTGGGCCGCTGTCAAGTGCTGGAATATCTTCTTGAAGAGATGAATTTTGCTACATGCAAATTTCTTCTATCTCTGCCATGTTTCTGGAGACACAGATGCGGGACACTGGGATGTGGGAGCCACATGGCGGTGGGTGAGGCTTCACCTTTCTGGATGGGGAGAAGGGAGGTAAGACTATGAGCATGAACATCTGAGTGGACCCATAAAAGAAGTGGGAAGTAATGAGGGTGGTGAGCAGGGAAAGAGCTGATCTGAAATCCTTCAGCTGGCCTGGCCGTCTTGTCTTTAGGGCTGGATAGCGCCTAAGACCTCCACAAAGTGACACCTCCAGGAAGTATCCTAGCTGGGCTCTTCCTTGGTTAACATTCATTAAAAATCCCAATACTTTACAGGCATGGTGTCCACACAGCTGGTCTCTTAAATAAAATAATCCAGGTGCCAGACATATTTATTCCTGCAAAAGGAAGAAGGTGCTGGCTGGCTTGCTTTCTTCCATGAAGAGCTGAAACGTGCTCTCTTCTTCGGGTGTTTCTGAGGCTCAGGTGCCCATTTCCATCGACTGGATGGAGCTTGGCCTTGAGCTGAATGCACAGATATGCTGGGGACGGGCTAATCATAGTCCTGAGTGGACAGCATGCACAGGCTCTGCCCTTCCTGGGTTCTGCCAGGTTGCCTGGGCTCTGGGACTTGACTCAGGGTGCCCAGAATCATGAGCTTGTATGGCTGAAGATGATAGGTCTGCATGTCCAGTCTCCCACTCAGTGCAAGGATCACTTAAGATAACCCAGACAGAAGAGCATGACCTTCCCAGGACAGCCTCTGCCATTGCTGGAAGGTGGGAGAAGAGCAACTGACCTGAAATCTGACTCCTCGCATCGTCTTCCACTCAGTGGTCCTAATGCACAGAACGAGTGACAAAGGGTATGTCCTCTCCACGCCTGCAAGTGCAGGGAGCTCTGATGTGGAGGTGAGCTATCTTTGCATTCCCTTACACCTTCCCAAAGACAACCCATAGTAAAGAGAAAAGTTATGCCAATAATGCAAATTGTATACAAAGAAAAAAATGGGGAGTAAAGGAGACAGAAGGCTGATTCCTTTAGGGCAGATAGGTTTCACGTGGGGATGAGGAGAAAGTTTATCAGAATCATCTAATAAAGGTTCTCCCAGTATGCAAATGTCCTGTGTGTGGGGGTGACGAAGGGGGAGAGGAAGGGAACAAAAAGGCCAAGATACCCACGTGCCCGGCCCGCACCATTGCAACTGAGGAGCATTGCTCCCGTATGTTTACTAAGTAAAACCGAGAATTGTTAACTATTTCATTGTGAAGTTATCTGGCATGGACACAGACTTCATACCATCAATGTTGTGTGTTTATGGCACTGATATTTAAACACGAAAAGTGTTAGAGATGGAAAGGAGTTTAGCGTTATCTGGTCCACCCTAGTGATGCTTCCAGAACAAGAAAAAACAAGAAAAAGGAACTGAGGCCCGAAAAGGTTAGAATACAGGTTTAGTGAGCAAAAGAGCTAAGGCTGGTTCCAGCTTCCGTGTATCAAATGAAACTGTTTTAAGTACATGTTGTCTTGTTGCCTATCTTCCTTCTGGCATTTGCAGCTTGCATTTTAGTAGAACTGCATTAATAAAACTCTCAATAATAGGGCAAATGGTCTAATGTCCTTAGGTGACTTAAGAAGATAGGAAAAAAAAAAGAAATTAGAGTTCCCCAGGGTGTCAAATATTTCAACCTCAAATACATAAGTTTCATCAGGGTGCTATAACAAAAAGGTAAAAGTGTGTTTGTCCTAATCTCACAATGAATGCATAATTTGAAAGATAGAAAAATATAGCCACTGAACGTCCTAAGTTATTTGTCAAAATCTCTCAGGAGTAGGTCACTAATTGTAAGGACATTTCTCGAGACCAATGAGAATTCTTCCTATACCTTTAGAGAACATCTTCCCTTTAGATTTATTACTGATTTTTCACAAGACCAGCTAGATCATCTCTTCATGTTGAATTAAAATACTCAATAGCCTTCCTAAAACATTAACAAAGCCTCTACTGGATTTTCAAATGTAGATTCAGCTTTGGTTCTGAGAACCAGAGGTTTGCAGTTAACCTGTTTCAGTGCCACACAGCCATGCTGAAGCCGCCCTCACTGTCCTCTGGGACACTGGGGTTTCTCCCATGCAGTTTGAGGGTTGTGCATTGAGAACCGCATTCATCACTTTACAGGCTCCAAGGAGACACCAAGAAGGAAGGGAGCTTATTGCAAGGTGCCTTATTGCAAGGTGCATGTGACAATTACGAACCTTCTCATTGAAGAAATGATGAGGATTAATGGTTCTGATGGCTCTCCTTGGCTCCTATCATTTAAGTGTGAAATGATAGAGTTTGCAACAATAAAACGTTACACACCATAGCTCTTTCTTGGAATACGCTTCCCAAGTTGCCATATTGATGGTTCCATAGGGGGCATGACATTTCTATTTGCAGCTCATTCAAGAACATCGTTTGTGATCCGGGCAGACAATGCCTCTCCCACACTCCCACTCCCCCACAGCAGTGTCCCAACCAGATGGACCCCTGGCATCCCCTCAGCTGCCCTGGACAGCCGCCTGCTTTCTGAACCCGACTCTGACCTTCCCGTTGATTCTGAAAGATTCCCCAACATCCCTCTAGACAATTCCTCTTCTGCTTTGGGCACCAAACTTGAGGCCCACTGTTGGCAAGAAAGCTGCCCAGATGTGGGGTCTTTGGTCCTGCCTCCCAGACATGTCTGCCCTCCCCCTCTTCTGGACAATGGCTCCGTGCTACTTCCTGGAACCCTGGTGGGACCATATGAGGTGTTCTGGACAACGAGTCATGCGTAGAAGTGCCCGGGTCATTTCCAGGCCGAGTATTTATTCCCCAGCTTGTCTCCCTCCAGAACACTCCCGTTTCCACTAGTGTGGCTGCAATGCCTACAAGGACAGCTCCAGCAGCCTGGGACCTTGAGTGACCATGAGGGACAGAACCCCACCTCTTCATCATCCCTGATCAAGAGTGGGCTTGAGTAATCTCCGACAAGAAATACACTTTGCTGTTTTAAATTAGAGGCGGTGTTCCATTTGCTTTTGCTTGTTTTTTGCTACCCACAGCAGGACCTAGGCTGTCCCCACCAGCACATCTTCCTGCTAGCCTTGTTCTGATCAGGCTTACGTTTGAAGTTTATGGAAGGGAATGCTGGCTGCAAAGCCTAAGTTGTGGTCTCTGCTCTTAGCACTGAACTTCATAGAAAATTCTCAACCAAATGTCTAATATTTCCTCTTTCCAAAGCTCTTTTCATCAAGCAGGACCCCTAGCTGCTGTCTGAGGCTTCTGTTTAAATATTCCAAAAGCAGAATATTGTTCCTCCATCAGTGTGTACTACTGCCTCACTCCAACTTCTGCCAGATAATTTTTCATCCAAGAAACGTCGGAAGAATATTCCGGGATTGACTAGGATAACTCCCCCATCCCCACAGCTGAATGGTTTATTTATTTCCTAGTTTAAATTGCAATCTTGGCTGGAGAACTCCCAGGGCACAGATGTAATCAGATACAACATTAATTAAATAGCAACCGACTGGTCACCATGGCAATTAGGAGGGTAGTGGGAATCAGTACTAGAAACAAGGAGCCACGAAGAGGAAGATTTGGAGCAAGGAAGTCTCTGTCAAGTTTCTCTTGGGAGAAACCCATGGACTGGGAGAGCAGTCATCCCTTTTATCTCCTCTTTGCTGGGGGGCCCTGGAGATGCTGTACCTGGAGGTGTATAGGTCTGACCTTCCAGTCAAAAAATACCCCCTCCTTTTCCATGGTAAATTCTCTGTGCTGGGCACACAGACATCTGAGACTTTGCCATATCTGAGATCTCATCCAGCACAGCCAGCAGAATGGGAGAAGAAAGTTGATCTTCACCAGACACCTCACATGCACATGCTAATATACAACGAACGTGCTGGCAATTTCTTATGGTTCCACTGTAATATGCCTGTGCTTCCACAGAAGCGCTCTTGTTTAACTTTGCAATAATTCTTTGAGAAAGGTGCCTGAAGTTTTATCTTCCAGACCAGGAAACTGAGGGTCAGACAAGGTTTGTGGTTTGGTCACCAGGCAGCTGAATGGCTCACAGAGGGCTTAAATCGAGGTCTGTTGGGCTCTTAAATCTGTGCCACGAGACACACCTTTTACAGCACAGATGGTTCAAGCCTGGGGCATTGAGCAGACACATCTAGAGGATGCTCCACCCAGAACTTGAGTACGGACCCAAGCCTAATTTCATAGGCAAGAAATTAATGCAACTCATATGCAGCAGGAAAGTGCTTAGCAGCTTCAGGCAGGCTCCCTACTGGCTGTTTGTCCACAGAAAGGCCACTTAATAGTTTCCACAAGGGAAGAGTTGGCCCTCTGTGTCTAAAACTTCCACATCTCTAGGCCCTCCCACCAAATACAGATCAAAAATATTAAAGAAAAAAATAACAGTATGACCATAAAAATATTAAAAATAAAAAATACAGCATATCAACTATTTACATAGGCTTTGCATGGTGTTAGGTATTTATAAGTGATTTAGAGATGATTTAAAGTATCCCAGACGATGAGCATAGGTGATAGAAAATTTCACACAAGGATAAGCCATTTCACACAAGGAACTTGAGTAACCTCAGACTCTGGTATCTGATGGAGAGGGGTGGGTGCAGTGGGGTTCCTGGAACCAGTCTCCCGAGGATACAAAGGGACAACCATAGAGCTTTCTTCACAGGGTTCTCGAGAGATTACATAAGTTTATTTGTGTAAGGCCTGGCATGGAAGAAAGACTCACTGAAACTTAGATACTGCTATTCCTACTCTATTCATTCAGTATGTGAACTACGACTTAGCATGAATTTAGATGGTCTAGAGTCTGGTGAGCTATGATTCTGTGCCCCTGGGCTCCCAGTAAGACCATGTCCTTCTCAACGTCACTCCAGATTTTTCCTTTATCCTTGGGCATAAGAAGTGAAACTCATAATTAAAATGAGGTTAACAATTACTGTTGCTTTTTGTGAATCAGGTGTCTTTCTGCTGAGGGAAGTTTGTGGAAATGGAAATTCTGATGAGTGATCATGGAGAAACAATATGATTTCCTTGTGGAGGTTTCTAGAATATATGAGTTTCTCTCTGTGAATTAACGCATTCAAAAGTATTTTCTGAACATTTATTAAGTACTCAGAGATTCAGTGGTGTTATGGGAAACATACAATATAAAATACAGTTCTTGACTTCAAGTAACTAGACTTATTTGGAGAGGCAAAATTTGAAATAATTGGTTGTCATTACAAACAATCTTGATTCAGATGACAAGAGCTGGAAGATTTCAGACATGATGTCAGTAGCCTCATCTGTGAATGTGATGACTGGACAAATTGGGATTGGCTTACTATGGCTTTTAGGCCAAATCTGGCTTGCTGCCTCTTTTGTATGACCTGAGAGCTAAGAATTTGTTTTGTGTTTTTTAATAGCTGGTAAAAAAGAAGAATATTTAATGACATGTGAGAATTACATGAAATTCAAATTTCACTGTCCACAAATAAAGTTTATTGGAACACAGCCATGCTTATGGTGTATAGCTGCTGTTCTGCTATGACAACAAGCTTGAGCAGTGGCAATGAAGACCATGTGTCCTGCAAAACCCAGACTCTATTACCTGGCCATTTACGGAAACAGTTTACTGACTGCTGGACTCAATGACTGCTAACGTCCATTTCAGCTCCAACACTACCTCCTTCTGTGATTAGAGAATCAATAGCCATGTGATATTCTTTCAAGAAAACTCAGATGAACATAGGTAAGTGAGGGCATACACTTTGTGTTGTTACAGCAGAAAGATGGTGGTCTGCCCATGATCGCAGACACAGAGAGATGGTGCTGGTTAGGATGTGCTGGTGTTTCCTGGTGACCTACCTGGATTTAAAGTTTGGCACTGAGGCAGCCATGCTGCCATGATTGCTACGTTGAGAGCAGAGGATGGCAGGGGAGGGTCTGGTGGGACTCAGGGTCAAGTGAGGAACAGGTGCAGTTGGACCCAGGGGGCTAAGAGGGCCTTGGCAGCCAGCCTGACTTATCTGTGGCAATCACAGTCTATGTTATGCTCCTGACATTCTTATTTCCTGCCTTAGAACACTGTTTTCCTGTCGATCCTTGCAGAAATCTAGAAATCCAGAAATCTCTCACAGGTTCAGAGAAGCACAGAAGGAATGGACCTCTTAGGCCATCTCAGCCATTTTCTGGTCAGAGCCGACTGAGCTTCTACCAAACAGCCTCTTGGCTTTTCCTCCTTGTCTCTCTACAAGGTAAAATTAATATGTTCTTCAGGTCAAGATCATTAATACTTTACAGAGTTGGAGACTAGGGCTAGACAAGGAAAATACTTATTTCAGTTCCATTAAATACCCAAAGCATTCAGACCCCTGCTCAGAATGATTGCTATTTGATTGAGCCAGCACTCCATTGCACAGTTCCTCATAGGTCTGATAGCTTCGCCAGACACTGACTACATTTTAGATATTTTCATCATTACTTTTACTTTCATATCCTCCCTTAGAAGTCATAGATGAAGTGGAATATAATTTTTTTAAGTGCTCAATTTCTGTAAGAGATCACGAGGCATAATTTTTACCAAGTCACAAGAACTTTGGGGCTCATAAGGAAAACAGCTGTCTCTCTGTCAGGCATCAGTGGCAACTAAGGGTGTGATTTCAGCTTGGAGAATCTAAACGTGGACAGAAAGCTCTTCAAGAGGTGTTCAACATGGTATCAATAGCATTTCTAGGATGATTGGGAACTCATAGTGCATTTTCTATGTGAACATACTATAGATAATATTTTATGAGTGAATAGAGCTTCAGAGTTTTCAACACTGATAGGTATCATTAATAACACATTAATGCTTCCGATTCCTGACATTGCAGATGAAATAGTTGAGCAGGTGCCTCTTATTTTACCGAGTTTGGGAAATTACAAGGTAAAGCAACAGTAGTTGTACCACCAATACGTAGAGGTTACCAGTGCCAGGCACTATTCTAAGAGCTCTATGTGTATTAGCTTATTTTAATTTCCTCTGTGACCTTATGGAGTGTATACTGCTGTTATCTTTGTTTTGCAGACAAGGCAGCAGAGACACAAAGAGGTCAAATATTCATCCAAGTTCATACAGCTTTTACGTGGTGAAGCTTTTGTTTAAACACAGGCACCATCACTACAAAGACTCTGCCCTGCTCTTCCACAAAGGAGCTTTGTCAAGCTAATCACAAGCTTCTGCCAACTTACTGAGAGTGATGTCCTTGTCGAACCAAACATTTCCCATCACGCAAATAAGAGATGTAATCAATAAGAGGTCCAAATAACAATAAACCTATGGTTTACATAGTAATGTACATATTTGAACATCATTCCAATTCCCATTGTACTGCCTGCTCCATAACTTATTTAAAAAATATCAGTATGGTCACTATGATGTAGGATGGGTGTAAAAATCCACTTTGATCTACTACCTGGGAGCAGCTTGCTAGCCGTTGAAGTGCCCTAGCCAGGTGCTTCAGAGGCAGTTAATATTTGCAGAACCCAATCAAGAATCTACACTCCAGGGGGCTTCTGTAAGCACCTCAAATATCAGTCTCCAAATGTATGTCAGGGAGTTTTAAAAACAGCATAAGAGGTTGGGCTCAGTGGCAGGTTCCTATAGTCCCAGCTGCTCAGGAGGCTAAGCCAGGAGCCCAGAAGTTCGAAGCCAGCCTGGGCAACATAGTGAGACCCTGTCTCTAAAGAAAAGTAACAAAAGTGCCATTGATTTCTAATGGTTCCAGCATATTGCTTTCTTAGATAAAAAGATGGTGTGCTAGATTTTCTTTATCTGCATCTAACCGTCCAAGGCTGCTGCTATTCACTGAAGACTGTACCAGTTATTGATGGTCACAACTGGCTCTGGTCCATTCACAGCACGCAGGAAACAGGTACTCAGCACACTGGGTATCAACGTGACACAAGGCACACAAAGTGTACAACATATCTAACATGTCATGAATGTAAATTAAAGCCAATATGCAAGTTTCACGTGAAGTGTTACTTAAGTTTGTTCTGCTTTCATGGGATTTAGAGAGTTTATAGGAATCTGGATGAACAAAGAGTTCCCTTTTCTTTTGGTGAATGTGCCTCCTGTGGAAAACAGACCCTGCAAACCATTCCATGATCCCCAGGAGGGCTTTAGTTTTAAAAATGTGTTTTCTTCCATGAAAGTGTGAAAATCCACTTTGATCTACTACACTGTACTACTACTCCTACACACTCTCCACCTCCTTGAATACTCAAGACAATAAAGCATGGAATTGCACCACCCCCCAAATTCATTAACTCAAATTTATCTGCCTGGGGCCCACTTGACCTTTTGCTGGTACCTCTTGGAGCACTTCATTGGAACAGAAAACTATTAGGTCATGAGTGCTGACTCTTTAAAGATGCTTTGAGAAACTATAAAGAAGTGCAAAGCAGGCCTTGCCTCATGCTGGTCTTGCAATCCTTGGACATGAGCAGGACACACAGATGGAAGGTAATGGTCACACCACCAGGGTTTGGCGCTCATCCAGCAGGACTGAGGGCCCTAGCTTAGGAAAGGCTCTGCTCCTTGTACAGTGGGCCTCACTACATCGCAAACGAGAGCATTCTGAGTTCCAACTCAACAGGTGCTAAACCCCTCTCTAGCAGCAGCAGTTCTGGAAGGAGGTCCTTTCTGGCCAGACTAGCCACATCCCCACCTCCTCCATGCTGGCCACCCGGTGAAGGTGGCAGTTAGTGTGGGACAGTGGAGACAGTCTCTCTTGGGGGCTCCCAGGTAGGTGGAACCAGGATGGTGGCACCCTGGGGACTGTGGCAAGGGCTGTGACCAGGAGGAGGGGACCTCAGGAGTCAGGGCAGGGCTGCAGAAAATGGGGAGGGCGGTGGACTGGGCAGGGTGGAGCAGAAGTCAGTATTGTTGGCAGGAGACTTCCCATCAGCTATTCCTTGTCAGGGGCTGCCTGACTGCATGGGTCCTTGAACCATGCAAGGGGAACTAGTGCCAGGGGCAGCTTTGAGAGTCTCATCTAACATGATTCCTGCTGACGTGCACGGGGAAATGCTTCCATGCCAAACTGGGTCTCTTGATCTGATCACATTTTTCAAGTACCTTTATGTTCTGGATTAGTTAAGGAAAATCCAGCCCTGGAATTTCATCCATGCCAAACCAGATATGAAATAAATACCCTTTGGGCACTTTTCTCACTTTCCCTGCCATCCCAGGCTGATAACTCCAGGCTGAGCTCTATAAATATCTTCTGGAGTTCATCATCCCTCACTCTACCTCCACTGCCCTTTGAGGGGATAAGATCTTTTATATACATAAGGAAAGATGTTGTCCTCCAATGATGCTAACATGTTCCAGCTTTCCACAGGGCTGTGAGTCATTCCATGATAATGGCATATCACTGAATAATTATATGTATTTTGGATATGCATATAAATATGACTGCTTTGGTAACAGAAGTATGGATGACTCATTGTTTAGCTGAAATATTTAATAACTTAAAGTCATTATTAGCAAATTATTGGCCAAAAATTCTGTGCTGTCCCACTATAGCTCATGCATATGATGATAACGAAGGTGATTGAGACCATCCTGGCTAACACGATGAAACCCCACCTCTACTAAAAATACAAAAAAAAATTAGCCGGGCGTGGTGGCGGGCGCCTGTAGTCCCAGCTATTCAGGAGGCTGAGGCAGGAGAATGGTGTGACCCTGGGAGGCTGAGCTTGCAGTGAGCCAAGATCGCGCCACTACACTCCAGTCTGGGTGACAGAGCGAGGCTCCATCTCAAAAAAAAAAAACACAAAAAAACAAAATAAAACAAAAGAAGAGTAATTTATAAACAAAGAGTGGCAACTAGAAACACAATCAACCCTGTAATGGCAGTAACAAAGAACTTTCATCAAAACTTGGAAAATTCCAACTATTTTGCCCATATGCCTACATACTAGGAACTTTGCGAAATTACTGAGCCTTGCATCAAAGTGCAAATTCTTAACAGAACACTCACTCACAGGCCTCAAAATCTTCATTTTCAGTAACATCTTATGTTTAGTTTATGAATAAACAAACTTTAATAAACTTTAAAAAGTTGTAGGACTCTATTAAGCTGTCTTTAGTTTTTATTAAAATCAAAATTCTATGTAATTTTATGAAATTTTCCCAGAAGAATAAAATGAAGATATGCATTTTGCTTATCAAAATCACTTTGTGGCCACCATGAGCCAAAGGACTCTCTTTAGAGAATCAGCAAGACAGACACACTGAGTTCACAGCCAGTGCTAAGTTCACAGCCAGTGATGAGTTCACAGCCAGTGCTGAGTTCCAGCCAGTGTTGAGCTCACATTCTGGCATGTGGGCAACTGCTTCAGTAAACTGGAGCTTTTCCCACTTCGTGTGTTTAAAGCTTAGGTCAAGGGATGGAGACTCCCAGAAGCTTCTATGGCTGCCTACCTCTTCTCTTCCTCAGTCTCCAATATTTTACAATGTTTAGTATGTTTAAGATCCTTTCTGGGAAACAAAACAATAAGGCATTTTTCTGCTGACAAGCTATGGACTGCAGTGGCTGTTTCCCACATACACAGCTTATCTTCTTAGAACTAACATCTCCAAGCAAATGAGCCCCTCTGCAAATGCTTTAGGGTATTTTCATTCTAATCTCCCCTCATCCCTGAACTTTTTTTTTTTTTTTTGAGATGGAGTCTTGCTCTGTCACCCAGGCTGGAGCTCTGCCTGCCAGGTTCACGCCATTCTCCTGCCTCAGCCTCTCCGAGTAGCTGGGACTACAGGCGCCCGCCACTACGCCCGGCTAATTTTTTTGTATTTTTAGTAGAGACGGGGTTTCACCGTGGTCTCGATCTCCTGACCTCGTGATCTGCCCGCCTCGGCCTCCCAAAGTGCTGGGATTACAAGCATGAGCCACCGCGCCTGGCCCTGATCCCTGAACTTTTTTAAAGGAAGAGTTTGGAATTGAAACAGTTAAGTCACAGAGTAGGCAAAAGTGATCATCAAAGTTTACTTTCCCATTATTAAAAAAGGAAGCAAGATTCCCCAGGGCTCCTGTGCTCCCAGCCTCAGAAATCTAAGCATCAGCATATAAACCTTCCAGGGAACAACACTAAGTAGATTAAGCTGCCACATCAACTGTGATTGATTTAAAATATTTAGGGCTCTGTTATCACATCAACACAATTTCGTGTAAATGCCTTGAAGAAAAAAGTCCTTTCAATGGATTTGCTAAAGCAAAAGCTTAATGTGAATGGCAAAGCAATGAACTTTTTATTTTATTAAGAAGATACTAAAAAAGATATTTTAAATCTCCTGGTTATGGATTTTTTAGGGAGATTAGTCCCAGAGAATGCCTATGCTCTTGCAGCCAAAATTCTAGGGGCCCTTTCTCTTAGGGGCGGGGGACACACCTTGGGGTCATTATTATTTGCACTGATCTCTCTTGAATTTTCAGGTCAGATAATTTCTGCCCTGTGGCAGAATGACCACTTTGGTAACATTGCCTTGATACCTATGCCTTTTATTTCTTTTTAAACATCTTTTTTCCTTTGTGATAAAAATACTACTAACAAATAATTACAATAATAGTAATAACTACATAATTATTGTTATTTTTATTGTTATAAGAAACAACAGCAGCAACTGTCCCTTACTGACCATGTCGTGTGCTGCAGGCATTCCACTCAAAGTCTCACACAGTCCTCAGAAAGTATAGTGTTTGGGGCATTCTTCCCATGTACAGATGAACATATTAAAGTCCATGGAGTGGAAGACCCTTGTCATGTCCCGTGACTAGGCCAGGTCTCCTCCCTGGGTCCCTGCAGCTCCACAGCCTTACTTTGAACCACTCATGTTCTGATCTCCAGCCCCCGGGTTCCCTTCCCTATCCAGATATTGAGCCGATCACACACCCAAGCAAAAGAGCTGTTAGTGGGATCTCAGACGTCGGGGAGGAAACAGGACTCAGTCTTCTAGTTGCTCCTAGGTATAAGGCTTTTTTCTCCACACAAGGGCAGCACTCATGGGGCCTCAGAGTCCTCACTGTCAACAGTCTACTGAGTCCAGGGGGCAGGCAAGCCCCAGAGGCTCAGGGATTGCACCCTGGGCAGAGGTGCAGCCCCTCCGGAGTTTCCCTTTGTGCTGCTGTCTGTGCCTCTTCGGCGGAGCTGGGGACATCTCGGGGCACACCATTTCCAGGGCTGTTTCTCCACAGAACAGGCATAACTACAGCAGACTGTGTCCCCTCTTTCATTCCAGTGGCTTTTTCAGGTGTGGCCAAGGACTCATTTGACAATAAAATCTCAGGGCTGATTCTCCTGGTGTTCAGAAGGAAACTGGACTCTTCAGCATGCTCTGAGCACCGGCAGCCACATCGGAATAAACAGGGGGCTTCCAAGGTGACCACACAGGGAATGACAGCCTCATGTGGATGCTTGGGTTCCAGTATGTCTGTTAGAGAATGGGCTGCTTAGCCCCCAGGACCGCGGCAGTCTCTGGAAGACAGACTTAGGGAGAAAGCCCTTGGAAAGGGACTTGAAGGAATATTCTAGACGGATGGAAATGGTCTATGACTTGACTGGGGCTATATAGTATATACATTTGCCAAACTCATCAAACTGTCCTTATGATGTGCATTTTATTGTGTACAAATTATACCTCTATTTACAAAAATTAAAAATCAAGTCATAGAACTTTATGGCTTCAGAGAAATTATGCTAGGAGGTAACACTAAGCTTGCATATCCATCTGCTTTATAATTTATGATGCATAAAGCCACTAAAATGCAGAATGAGACATGCACAGCACTGGGAGAAAGTGATACTGGCTTAAGAAAGCACCCAGAATCTCCCTGACCCTCCCTTGACCCAGCCTAGCAGGGTGAGTTATTGCTGTGATCACACGGTCTCAGGCCAGGAGGCTGAGAAGAGCTTGGGTTGTTCATCAGCCCCATGCTGGAAAGCATACGCTTACTCTAGCCACATGTGGAATTCAAAAAAGATAATTATCCTGAACTTGAACAACGACTTTCCCCAATAAATATTTCTTACCTTGTGTAAACTTGGGCCAATTATTTAACCTCACCATGCCTCATCTGTGAAATAGAACCTTGTTATGACAGTACTATAAACTGAATGTCTGTGTCCCCACAAATTCGTATGTTGAAACCCAAATCCCCAAGGTGATGGGGTTAGGAGGTGGTGCCTTTGTAAGGTGATGAGGTCATGAGGGTGTTGCCCCTATGAATGGGATTCATGCCCTTATAAAGAGATAAAAAGATAAAAAGATTCATGCCCGTATAAAGAGATAAGAAGACCAGAGCTCTCTCTACTCTGCCAGGTGAGGACATAAGAAGACAGCCATGTGCAAGCGAGGAAGAGAGCCCTCACCAGACACTGGGTCTGCCAGCACCCTGATCTTGGACTTCCCAGGCTCCAGAGCTGTGAGAAATACATATTCATTGTTTAAGCTACCTAGTCTGTGGAATCTTGTTATATCTTGTTACAGCAGCCTGAACAAACTAAGACAGAGGGTGGAATGAAGTAACAGAAAACAAAGTGCTTCCAGCAGTGCCTGACAGCTAATAGCAATCAATACCTGGTTGTCATTGTTAGGATGAAGGGTCATAAGCATGGAGACAGGTTATCAAAGTTTAAGAAGAGAGGAATTTCCCCTCTGATTTCTAGTTATTTAATAATGTATACAGCATGGGTCTTCTGGTGACAAAGTCAAACCAGTGGTAGAAAATGTCCAGCAAGGTGGAGGCACTCTCAGCTGCAAGTCACTCTGATGATTTATTTGGAAAGATGCAACTCATTCTTTCTTTTCCAACTGTCCCCTTCCCAAGGCAAAACGAGGCACTTATGTCTTTGAGTGGGGTAGAGACATGTGCATTTGCAGTCCCTGAGCGTTCCCAGAAGTCACCTCCTGACATAATAAATCTCCCATTAACGGGCCTCCTGCCCTTCAGGGATGAATTGCAGGGCTCTGCAAAGCCCAAAGCCAGCACACCTGCCCCAGGTGAGTGCACAACACTGCAGGCCCCTGACAACAGCCTGATGCTGTTCCCTCGTGCTGATCAGCCTGATCCCAAAAGCTCCAACAAAATCTTTTAAATTTTGCAGAACCTCAAGAAACTGGAGTTTAATTTACAGTTAAAGTCAAAGAAAAAAGAAAAAGAACCCAACTCCAATGTAGCAGCCGCAGCAACCACAAATCTTCCTTTTTTCTCTCTGTGTGCATCTTACCTTCATACAGCCAGTCACTGAGGCCATTGTAAATCACACCTTCCTTCCCAGTGGAGACCACACGGATGGCCTGTTTCCCGACATGTGCACAGTAGTAGATATTGTTTTCAAAAATAAATATCTAATTTGGAAAGAGAAAAAAGCATAGTATTAAGCAAGGAAGTGGTTATAAATAGGCTGTTCTTAAAAAATCTGAAATCATCAACCCGGTTTTCATTTTCCTGTTGTATTTATTAGAACAAAGGCAGTCTCAAAATTCTTGGAGGTCTACCCACCTCCAACAGAATATACCTGTAAGGATTAATCAGAGGCTGAAATTCCACATTCTTCACCTAGTGTTATCACTTACCATGACCGGACAATTTGTGGTCTGATACTTCTAGCTACTTAAAATCTGATATGGCTTGGATTTGTGTCCCTGTCCAAATCTCATGTCGAATTGTAATCCCCAATGTTGGAGGCTGAGCCTGGTAGGAGTTGACTGGATCGTGGGGGCAGATTTCTCCCTTGCTGTTCTCATGATAGTGAGGGAGTTCTCACAAGATTTGGTTGTTTAAAAGTGTGTAGCTCCTCCCACTGTGCTCTCTTCCTCCTCCTCCAGCCACGTAAGTTGTGCTTGCTTCCCTTCCTTCACCTTCTGCCGTGATTGAAAGTTTCCTGTGACCTCCCCAACCATGCCTTCTATATAGCCTGCAGAATCATGAGTCAATTAAACCTCTTTTTAAAATAAATTACCCAGTCTCAGGTAGTTCTTTATAGCAATGTGAGAATAAACTAATACAGAAAATTGGTACTGAGAATGGGCCATTCTTACAAAGATAACTGAAAATGTGGAAGTGACTCTGGAACTTGGTAATAGGCAGAGGTTGGAACAGGTTGGAGGACTCAGACGAAGACAGAAAGATGAGGGAAAGTTTTAAACTTCCTAGAGAATTGTTGGATGATTGTGACCAAAATGCTGATAGTGATGTAGACAATGAAGTCCAGACTGAGGCAGTCTCAGATGGAGATAAGGAACTTACTGAGAATGGCAGCCAAGGTCACTTTTGTTATGCATGAGTAAATAGATGATTGGAAACTGGAATTTATATTTAAAAAGGGAGGCCGAGCATAGAAGTTTGGAAAATTTGCAGCCTGACTATATGGTAGGAGAGAAAAACTCATTTTCTAGGGAGGAATTCAAGCCTGCTACAGAAATTTGCATAAGTAAAAAGGAACCAAATGTTAATCACCAAGACATTAAGGAAAATGCCTGCAAGGCATTTCAGAGACCTTTGAGGCAGCCCCTCCCATCACAGGCCTGGAGGCCTGGGAGGAAAGAATGGTTTCATGGGTCGGGCTCAGGGCCCCACTTCTCTGTGCAGCCTTGGTGCCCTGCATCGCACCCACACCAGCTCCAGCCATGGCTAAAAGAGGCCAAGGTACAGCTCAGGCTGTTGCTTCAGAGGGTGTAAGCCCCAAGTCTTGGTGACTTCCACTTGGTATTATGCCTGTGGGTGTGCAGAGCGTGAGAGTTGAGGCTTGGGAGCCTCCACCTAGATTTCAGTATGTATGAAATGCCTGGATGTCCAGACAGAAGTCTGTTGCAGGGTGAAGCCCTCATGGAGATCCTCTACTGGATCAGTGCAGAAGGGAAATGTGGGGTTGGAGCCTTCACACAGAGACCCCACTGGGGCACTGCCTAGTGGAGCTGTGAGAAGACGGCCACTGTCTTCCAGACCCTAGAATGGTAGATCCACTGACAGCTTGCAGCATGCGTCTGGAAAAGCCCCAGGCACTCAATGCCACCCTGTGAAAGCAGCCAAGGAAGCTGAACCCTGCAGAGCTACAGGGCAGAGTGGCCCAAGATCATGGGAGACCACTGTTGTATCAGTGTGCACTGGATATGAGTCATTGGGTCAATGGAGATCATTTTGGAGTTTTAAGATCTAATGACTGCCCTGCTGGGTTTCAGACTTGCATGTGGCCTCTAGCCCCTTTGTTTTGGCCAGTTTCTCCCATTTGGAATGGCAGCTTTTACCCAATGCCTGTGTCCCCATTGTATTTTGGAAGTAACTATCTTGCTTTTGATTTTACAGGCTTATAGGCAGAAAAGACTTGCCTTGCCGCAGATGAGACTTTGGACTTGGATTTTTGGGTTAATGCTGGAATGAGTTAAGACTTTGGGGGATTGTTGGGAAGGCATGATTTTATTTTAAAATATGAGAAGGACATGAGATCTGGGAGGGGATAGGAGTGGAATGATATGGTTTAGATTTGTGTCCCCACCCAAATCTCATGTCAAATTGTAATTCCCAATATTGGAGGTGAGGCCTGGTGGGAGGTGACTGGATCATGGGGATGGATTTCCCCCTTGCTCTTCTTGATAGTGAGTGAATTCTCATGAGATCTGGCTGTTTAAAAGTGTATAGCACCTCCCCCTTCACTCTCTTTCTCTTGCTCCCCCATGTAAGATGGGCCTGCTTCCCCTCTACAATGATTAAAAGTTTTCTGAGGCCTCTCCAGCCATGCTTCCTGTACAGCCAGCAGAACAGTGTGTCAATTAAGCCTCTTTTCTTTATAAATTATCCAGACTCAGGTAGTTCTTTATAGCAATGTAAGAATGGACTAATACAATATCAAATTGGATTATTTTTGCAGTCCATTTTTCCTAGCAATTAAGATTGATGGGCTGGGACACTGCAGATCTGAGTTTTATTCATTCAACAACATTCATTAAAAATTATGCAGTGGGCACCTACTCTGCAGTCACGGGGGATCACAGTGGTAAACAGGTGAGAACTCCAATGAGCCTTTATTCTACTTACAATCTGTAAAGAGGCTAGACTCTAAGCAGGACAATGGTCTGATAGAGAAGAATGTGGAGTTCTGGAAACACAAAACAGAGCTGCCTAACTCAGGCAAAGCGCAGGCAAGGCCTTCATCAGAAAGTTATTGAAAAAAATTTACTATTGTGATAAAGTATACATTACATACAATTTGGCATTTTAACCATTTTATGTGTCCAGTTAAGTGTATTCAGTATGCTCATATTTTTGTGCAACCATCACCACCATCCATCTCCAGAACCTTTCCCTCTTCCCAGACTGAAACTCTGTCCCCGTTAAATACTATTGTAACTCCCCATCCCTCCCCCAGCCCCTGGCACCCCTACTCTACTTCCTGTCTCTAGGGGTCTGACAACTCCAGGGACCTCATACAAGTGGAATCATACAGGAGGGGCAAGAGAGGATACTCAGAGGCCAGAAGCCAGCTCCTGGAGGGTCTGGAAGCCACACTAAGGTGTCCCAAAGGCAATGGGAAGCCCCTGACAGAGGTGTGAGTAGGAGGCAACATGTTTACATTCGAGTCTCCTGAAGATAAGTATGGAGGCAGGTGGTGTGGCAAAGACAAGGGAGCCAGGCCCCAAATGGGAGGAGCCTGTTGCTATCATCTGAGGAGCACTAACCACAGAGATGGAGGAGGACCAGCCATTGAGACTATGAGAAGAACCCATTGACCATGGGAAGTGACCTGAGGTCTGGGGTGAAGTTGTGGGATGAGGCAAAGTTGCTCTCAAACTGATCTCTTGGGCCACTGGGTGATAGAGAACCATCTGCAGAGTTGGGGTACACTGGAATATATCACAATTCTGACCTCGCGCAAGTCATCCCCTCTCTGGGGAGGAGGGGGAAATGGTCTATGTTGGTGGTCCTCAGATTTTGATGCATATTACATGGCCTGGGGAGCTTTTGAAAAACCTAATGCACAATCCACCAGCACAACCCAAAGTCAGAATCTCTAGGAATGGAATCCAGGCATCAGCGTTTTTAAGAAACATCCCAGGTGATTACAATATGCAGCCAAATTTGAGAACCTGTGGCCCAGGAACCACCTCATGTCTCCTGAAGCTCCTAAGCTATAAATTGTCCTACACAATATATTCTCTGGTGCATGGATCAATTCTGCCCTGGGTGTTCTGTCTCTAAAGTCTCTGCCCACATCCCTATGGGTACCTCACAACCTGATGCAGCCCAGGCTGCAAATACCCAGTGTCTATAGAAATTGGGCATGCAGACCAAGAGTGGGGATCAAACCAGCTGTTTTCTTTTAAGAAATTCTAGGAAAAACATATTGCAGTGTCATTTAAGAGACTATGGAGAGAAGGTATTTTGCATAATACAGGAAATGGCATGAATATGGAATGTTTTTTACTGAAAATACGAAAAAGGCAGTTTCCCCAGATTGTTCCCATGGAGGGATGAATCTGAAAGCAGTGGCAAGTATTCGTTTTCTGCTCAGCCCTCCTGGCTCTTCAAGGTTTCACTTCAGCCAGAAATGAGTTGGAAAACTTCCAGAAACAAGTATACATCCTAATTTAATCTGTTAAGAGTTTGCCTAAGGGTAAGATGTATTACTAAGTTTTACCTTTTTTTTTTTTTTAAATAAATGCGTTGTAAGTCTACAATGGATTTTTGAATCAAATCAGACCATAGCCAATTATTATTTTCAGTTAGTAAAGTTTGCTATGATGGATATTAAATCCTCTTTTTTTTTTTTGCTTTGATTTTATTTCTAATGGAAGGAAAATGAAAGAACAAGCTATAAAGAAGAGTGTATTTTGCTTGGAAGATCTTTCACATTTTCCTTTTTTTGAGAGAGAGGAGTCTTGCTCTGTCATCCAGGCTGGAGTGCAGTGGCTCAATCTCAGCTCACTGTAAACCTGTTTCCTGGGCTCAAGCCATCCTTCCACCAAGCCTCCCAAGCAGCTGGGACTACAGGTGCCAGCCACCACTCCTGGCTAAGTTTTGTATTTTTTGTAGATGGGGTTTTGCCATGTTGCCCAGGCTGGTCTCAAACCCCTGAGCTCAAGTGATCCACCCACCTCAGCCTCCCAAAGTGCTGGGATTACAGGCATAAGCCACTGTGCCTCACATTCTCCTTTTGATAATCAGATTAAGATATCTGAGGAAAAGATGATAGACGGCATCGAGTTCTGCCTGTGGTTTTGCGATGCTAACCCTCGGGAGGCTGAGAAATCCTGGGTGCTGAGATCAAATATCGGGGTGAGTGACTGAATTTTTACTTTTTATCCACCACGTGCGTGGCTGGCAGAGCGCTCAGGCTCCTCTGAGTTCCCGAGATTCTTGTTCCTAAAGGGGCTTGAAGCCTCCCTACGTGTGGCCTTCACTGTCTGGATTAGTCCATGCACCATCCCCAAGGCCTCACCCCACCCACCTGGAGCCACTCACAGCCGTGGGCCGCCCTCACTCAACTCCCTGCCTCCTGCTGCCGCCCCCAATTTATCTCATACATCACAGTCCAGATTCGTCTTTACTGAAACACGATTTTTCTCATGTATTTTTTAAAAATCTGAAATAACTTTCTGCTTACTTCAGAATAAAGTTTAAATCTCTAGTCTGCAACCCAAATCCCTCCAAAATCAAGACGTAACTTTCAGTCCTGCAGAAGTCATTGACGTCCCATGATGCACGGTTAGGGATGTCATTGGCCCTAAGGAGTTCCCATTCACAGCGGGAATCTGGATCTAACCAGCTCAGTGTTCTCCAGGCTACATGATGGTGTCTGCACCACATGCTGGGAGCACAGAGGATGTGCTGCATGGCCTGGGCCAGCTGCTGGACTGTTATGTGCCTCAGTTTCTCCATTTGTCAGCAGAGATAATAATAAAACCTCATCTTTTGTTGTTGTTGTTTTTGGAAGACAGGGTCTTTCTCTGTGTGCAGGCTGGAGTGCAGTGGTGTGATCATAGCTCACTGCAGCCTCAACCTCCTGGGCTCAAGCAATCCTCCTGCCTCAGCCTCCCAGGTAGCTGGGACCACAGGCACACACCACCACGGCCAGGTATATATATGTATATATATATATATATTTTTGGCAGAGATGGGGTCTTACTATGTTGCCTAGGCTGGTCTTGAACTCCTGGCCTCAAGTGATCCTCCTGCCTTGGCTTCACAAGCGTTGGGATTAGAGGTGTGAGCCACTGCGCATGGCCAATAGAATCTAATCTTAAATGGATGTGAAGAGCAAGTGAGTCAACCAACTCAAAGTATGTAAAACAGTGGCTGGCCTGAAGTAAATGCTCAATCACATCTGTTGCTGTTACTGTCTCCCTTATAAAAAATCCATTCTCTCTGAAGGGGTTAGAACAGGCTTCACAGGAGGTGTCATCTGAGCTAGAATGTTAAGGATTAATGCTTTTAATTATGATCAGGTCTAGCTTATCTGCTTCTTTTACTTTCTTTTATTTTTTATGCTTTTTGTGTCAGAGCTAAAAATCCATTCCCAAATCCAAGGTCATGAACATTTCCCTTATGCTTCTATGATTTTTACAGTTTTCACTTATATTTAGATCTTTGATCTATTTCGGGTAAAGTTTTGTATATGTTGGGCAGACACTTCTAAAATGCTTTATGAGCATTAACTCACTTAATCTTTAAAAATAACCCTATGGGGCAGGTACTATCATTCCTGCTTGTAGATGAAGACACAGGAGCACAGAGCTGTTAAGGAACTTGCCCAGCAGCTGGTGGGTCAGGGGTGCAGCTAGGATTGAAACCAGGTTGTATGAGGCAGTTAAATGCCTTGCCCAAGGTCAGCAGTTAACAGAAGAAGGAGCCAGGATTGGACCTTACGCAGCAGGTTCCAGAACTTGTGGTCTCATAATTACAGCACGTTGCAACTTGACAGCAACTTGCTAAATAAATGAAAGGTGTGATTTTTAACTAAAAATGCACCAGACCATAAACAACTTTGATCAGAATGCCACCTCTCACATTCTCTTCCTCACTCAGAAGGAAACTGATGTCAGAAGCTCACACTCATGAGACCCACACAGAAGAACCAGGTAGGGCAGGAAGGATGCCTGCCTGTCATTGTCACAGCATGTCTCCAGCAGACACGGCAGCTGCAGCAGCAGCGGGCCCCATTCTGCCCTCTCCTCGAGGCTTACTGGGGAAAGACCTCTTGCTGGGAGCTTTGTCGTCAGCTTCCCGGTGACCGCGGGCCCACACTGGCAGGAGGCCCTTCTCACTGAAAACCCATCAGTCAAGGACCCTGTCGGCTGGCTCAGCACTTGAATTCCATTCTGGTGAAGGGGCTGCCCACCCCTTTTTCAGGATAGCCTTCGCCCTGTGGGCACTCAGCCAGTACCTGCATCTGCGATGGATTCTGGGGCCTCAGTCCAACTGTGGCACTGGGGCCCTGCAGTGGGAGATGCTGTTGAAACACCCGAGCCCACTGTCCACTGGAATCCCTGTCCTGCTGCAGCCGGGGGTCCCTGCCATCCTGCAGCGGGGCATGTGCTCTCTGCTGTCAGACCTCAGTTCCTTCTTCCAGAAAACTTTTATACGGTAAATGCTCAGGTTTCCAAAACATACTGAGATGTAAATAAGGCCCAGGAGAATGACAACATCTGCTTTGTGGTCCTCACGTGGGACTATCCGGCCCCCACTAGTAAGCGATGGGGACACTTGCAGGCTTTTCCAGGACAGGCAAGGCCACTGTCCCCACTTCCTCCATGCTGCCCTGCCCTGGCGCCCCGCCTGGAAGCTCTGCCTGCTGGTGCCTCCTCTCCTGGGCACGGCACAGGTGTGTTCCCTCCTCAGTCCGCCGATTCACTCTTCTCCTCGCCCAAATGCTCTGTTTTCCTTGGCACCTATCCAGATCCTGCCCCCTTGTAAGTCTCCGCTCAGCTCCCAATCTTCTAGCAGGAAGCCTCAACAATCTCTGTCCGTCACAGACCTGTGCTTATGCTGTACTCCCTCCTCACCAACAGAACAGATCCTACAGGACGAGAGGTTCTGGGAAGCAGATGCAGGAGCTCAGGGAAGAGGATAAGGGAGATTGGACGTGCACACAGGATGAGGCCTGCTCTCCAGTCTGGTCCCTGGCACCCCCTGAAGCCCACAGACAGAGGCCTTCACGGTGATGCTGAAGCAATGTCCACTCAAGCACAAATGAGCTCTTTTCAGAGCGATGACAATCGGCGCAGCCTCGGAAGACTCCGTTTCCCATTTCTGCAGAACACTAGACCACCACGGCTGATGGGGGCAGTGACCTGCGGAGAAGAGCAGCGACTCCAGGCTAAGGGAGGCAGGGGAACTGCGTGCCGGGTGCCTGGCCTCCACGGAGGGCCCTGTCCAGTGCCTGCTGGAAGCCGACTGTGCAGACTCGACCCTTTCCAAATATTCAGTAGCCTCTGCAGACCTCACCAGGAGAGTGAGGTCTGTGTCAGGGCGGTGGGCAAAGTCCTCAGCAGAGTGAGTCACATGAATCATTCCCACTGTGTATCCACACTTGACACCCCAGGTTTCTCCTGTGGGATCATCTGGTCTTCTCCACTGACTAGATTTCAAATTTTATGAGAGCAGGGTCCACATGTCATTTTTCCTTTGTGTTCCAACCTTCCTTCCTTCCACCCCCATGGCCACATTACTTCGGTGTATCTTTAATTTCATGCAAACTTGAAGGATGGAAGTTTTGCTGGCATCCCAGCCCATACAGCGCACTTTGGAGCCCCCAGATCCCAGCAGAACATCATTGCCCTGGAGAGGCTGGGATGTAACAAAGACAAGCCCGGCATAGATAAGATCTGAGTGTAGGAAGCCCATCACTCACCAAACACGCCACCACAGTAGCCTCTGTACTTGAGTTTGAAGAACAAGAGAGAAGGAGTCTTAAGCGATGGGAGAAGGCTACCAAAAAAGAAAACATATGGAAAGTAGAATATCTGGAATTTTTGAAAGAGCAATGGGGTAAAACCTAGTAAGTCCCAAGATGTTCAAACACAAGAAGGGTGGTGCTTCTGAGCGGTGGGGGGATGAATCATTTCCTAGATGTGATTCAAAGGCAGAGAGTTAAAGATCTTAAAGAAGAGGAAGACTCACTGTGGGAGGCCGAGGCGGGTGGATCACCTGAGGTCAGAAGTTCGAGACCAGCCTGGCCAACACAGTGAAAACCTGTCTCTACTAAAAATACAAAATTTAGCCAGGCATGGTGGTGGGTGCTTGTAATCCCAGCTACTTGGGACATTGAGGCTGGAGAATCACTTGAATCTGGGAGGTGGAGGTTGCAGTGAACTGAGATCATGTCACTGCACTCCAGCCTGGGCAACAAGAGCAAAACTCAGTCTCAAAAAAAAAAAAAAAAAAAAAAAAAAAAAAAAAAAAAAAAGGAGGAGGAAGTCTAAAACCCAGGCAAGCCAGCTTTAAAGAGGACCTCACTGTGGATTCCACAGTGACTAAAGATGGTCGGGTGTGGGAGTAGAATAGAGACAAAAACTCAGAGCAAAGGGCTGAACTTTTAAAATTTTCATTTAGAAGTTTTATTCAAAGTAATCTTGATATGAAGAATGAAATTAGACCCGAATTTCTTACCACTTAAAAAAATCAACTCAAAATGGTTTAAAGACTTAGCCATAAGACCAAAATTATAAAACAACAAGAAGAAAGCACAGTGGAAATACTTCATGTCATTAGTCTGGGCAAGGATTTTATAGAAAAGAACTCAAAGGCACAGGCACAAACACAAAAATAGAAAAAGGTGATTACAGTAAACTAAAAAGCTTCACACAGCAAAAGAAACAATCGATAGAGTGAAGAGACAGCCTGCAGAATGGGAGGAAATATCTGCAAACGACGCATCTGATGAGGGGTTAGTATCCATAATACATAAGGAACTCAAACAACTCAATAGCAAAAACCAAATCATTTGATTAAAAAATGGGCAAAAGAACTGAATAGACATTTTCCAAAAGAAGACATACAGATAGCAAACAGGTCTAGGAAAAAATCTTCAACATCACTAATCATCAGAGAAATGCAGATGAAAACAACAGTGAGATACCATCTCACCCCCGTTAGAATGGCTGTTATCAGAAAGACAAAAATTAACAAATGCTGGGGAGGATATGGATAAGGGGGGCCTTTTATACACTGTTGGCGGGAATGTAAATTAGTACAACCATTATGGAAACCAGTATGGAGGTTCCTCAAAAAATGAAAAATAGAGCTACTATATGATCCAGCAACCATATGGTTTTATACTGGGTAGACATCCAAAGCAAATGATATCAGTAAGCTGAGATACGTGCACTTCCATGTTCACTGCAGCACTATTCACAATAGGCAAGACGTGGAATCACCCCAAGTGTCCATCGATGGATGAATGAATGTAGAAAATGTGGTATACATATACACAAGGAAATAGTATGTAGCCAAAGAAAAGAATGAAATCCTGTCATTTGCAGCAGCATGGATGAACCTAGAGGACACTAGGTTAAGTGAAATAAGTCAGGTACAAAAAGCCAAATATCACATAGTCTCACTCATATGTGGCAGCTAAAACATTGCTCTCATAGAAGTAGAGAGTAGAATGGTACTGGGAAAGGGTTGGGAAGGGTGTGTGTGTGTGTGTGTGTGTGTGTTTGTGTGCAGGTGGGTAATGGGGAGAGACTGGTCAATGTTACAATGAGGTAGAAGGAATAAGTCCTAGTATTCCATTACACAGTTGGGTGATAATGGGTAACAATAATATATTGTCTATTCAAAATATCTAGAAGAGAAGATTTTGGGTGTTCTCACCACAAATAATTGTTCGAGCTGATAATCTGCTAATTACTGTAATTTGATAATTACACATTGTATACATGTATTGAAACATCACACTCACCCGGGTGTGGTGGCTCACACCAGTAATCCCAGCACTTTGGGAGGCTGAGGCGGGCAGATCATGAGGTCAGGAGTTCAAGACCAGCCTGACCAACATGGAGAAACTCTGTCTCTACTAAAAATACAAAATTAGCTGTGCGTGGTGGTGCACGCCTGTAATCCCAGTTACTTGGGAGGCTGAGGCAGGAGAATCGCTTGAACCCGGGAGGCAGAGGTTGCAGTGAGCTGAGATCATTCCACTGCACTCCAGCCTGGGAAACAGAGCAAGACTCTGTCTCAAAAAACAGCAACAATAACAACAAACAAACAAACAAACAAAAATCATACTGTATCACATTAAATAGGTACAATTATTATGTGTAACCTAAAGAAAATAAAATTTTAAAAATGGCATAATATATTGAGCTATCTTGAAAACCAGTTTGGGCCATTTGGGAGAAAAAAAAACCCTGCTCTCTTTTTGAGTAAATTCTATGTCTGGAACCAACTAACCCATGCATCTGTTTACCTGACATTTGTTGATCATTAAAGATACCACATTTGATCAGGCATGCACCTGCTCTCCAACATCCAGGAGCAGCATATAATATAAGGGGGCAATAAATTATAGCTGGGGGTGAAGAGGGAAGGCTTTAGGGGAGGGGTGCATGGGGGAGAGTCAAAGGGAGAACTCTTCAGATGTCGGCATCCGTGTGTGGAAAGGCTCACAGATCTGATGCAGTTAGGGGACTATCAAGTATGTTGGAAGAGTTGTAAAATAGTAAGTGGGTAGGGATGCAGGGTGGTAAAAGACACAGCAAGAGTAGGGGACAGGTCAGGCTATGGGAAGCCTTGTGTTCCAGGTGGGAGAAGCCTTGTGTTCCAGGGAAGTTGGGGCTTCATTTTCTTTGTGATGGGTAAACTTGGAAAGCAAAGTCATAGAAGAGCTAGAAAATCAGATTTTCATTTCAGAAATATCACCATGACGGCTGAGGGGAGATGGGAGGCAGAAGTCTGGAGGTGGGGAGGCCTAGGAAATAGTGAAAGCATAAACTACAAAAATGAGATCTAAAAGAAGATGGATTTGAAAAACATTAGGAGTCAGAATCTACAGGGTGTGGATGTGTGGCAGGAACAAGAAGGAAATAAATATGATTTCTCATCCTCACACCTAGGTGACAGAGTGTACAGGTTACTAAGAATTAAGATGGGAAATGAGGAAGGAAGAGAAGGTTTGGAGAAGGAAGTCAGAGTGGGGTTTGGGCAGGTTGACTGTGAGATGCCTCTGAGACTTCCAGGTAGTTGCTCCATAGGCAACTGGAAGTTAGTGTCTAAAGAGAGACAGGAGACAGAGATGGCAGGTTATCACCTATGGATGACACGCAAAACCACGTTTTATACAACATAAAGTCCCTCAAAACAAAGTACTTCTTGAGCAAAGGGTACAGCTGAGGGTGACAGCCAGGGGAACATCAATTTTCATCAGGTGGGTGGATGAGGCTCCATTTGGTGTCAGCACTCACACTGAAGTTCCTCACATTTGACGGCTGCAGGGTACCATTTGGGCTATTGCAGTCGAAAATTGTCTCATAATTCAAGAACTTAAAATAGCCTATCACAATCACACTTTGTCTGCATCATATTAGCAAGTGTTCCAATGATAAGGTTGGAAAATTGTACGTGTGTGATTCCTTGTCTGAAAAGTATATTGAAATTAAAGTAGGCTTCAGTGTACATTAGCTCAACAAATATTCCTTTTATAAAATGTTATCCTGGCTGGGTGCAGTGGCTCATGCCTGTAATCCCAGCACTTTGGGAGGCCTAGGCAGGTGGATCATCTGAGGTCAGGAGTTCGAGACCAGCCTGGCCAACATGGTGAAAACCCATCTCTACTTAAAAAATACAAAAATTAGCCAGGTGCGGTGGCAGGTGCCTGTAATCCCAGCTACTTGTGAGGCTAAGGCAAGAGATTCACTTGAACCTGGGAGCAGAGGTTGCAGTGAGTTGAGAGCGTGCCATGGCACTCCAGCCTGGGCAACAAGAGCAAAACTCCATCTCAAAAATAAATAAATAAATAAATAAAAATAAGATAAAATAAAAAAGTTATCCTATTAGTCCTTCTTCTTCTGAGCCTACCAGGTTAAAGTGCCAGGGCCTCTGCTTTGGATTTAAAGCCGTCACCAGCCTATCCCAAGTTATTTCTCATCCTTAATTTCTTTCTGCCAGACGCATCTCTTTGTTATTTCCCAAGTAAGCCCACTCAGTCTACCTTGGGCAAGCCCCCTCTGGGTATTTACAAAATACATGACATTTTCATTAGTTTCTTTTTAAAAAATGAACATTTTCGCATAAATATGGCTTATACACTCAAGGTTATAGTAAATTCTGTGAAGGTTCAATTAACTAGATGATATGGTTTGACTGTGTCTCCACCCAAATCTCATCTTGAATTGTAGCTCCCATAATTCTCATGTGTCTTGGGAGGGACCAGGTGGAGATAATTGAATCATGGGGCAGTTTCCCCCATCCAGTTCTCATGATAGTGAGTTAGTTCTCACAAGATCTGATGGTTTTATAAAGGGCTTTTCCCTTTTCTGGGCACTCATTCTCTCTCCTGCTACCCTGCGAAGAGGTTCCACCATGATTGTAAGTTTCCTGAGGCCTCCCCAGCCATGCAGAACTGTGAGTCAATTAAACCTCCTTCCTTATAAATTACCCGGTCTCAGGTATTTCTTCATAGCAGTGTGAGAACAGACTAATACAATAAATTGGTGCCACAGAGAGTGAGGTGCTGCTATAAAGATATCTCAAAATGTGGAAGCTACTTTGGAACTGGGTAACAGGCAGAGGTTGGAACGGTTTGAAGGGCTCAGAAGAAGACAGGAAAATGTGGGAAAGTTTAGAACTTCCTACAGATTAGAGGGCTCAGAAGACAGGAAGAGGTGGGAAAGTTTGGAACTCCCTAGAGACTTGTTGAATAGCTTTGATGAAAATGCTGATATTGAAGTCCGGCTGAGGTGGTCTCAGATGAAGATAAGGAACTTCTTGGGAACTGAAGTAAAGATCACTCTTGCTATGCAAAAAGACTGGTGGCATTTTTTCTCTGCCCCAGAGATCTGTGGAACTTCAAATTTGAGAGAAATGATTTAAAGTATCTAGAGGAAGAAATTTCTAAGTAACAAAGTGTTCAAGAAGAAGTAGAGAATGAAAGTTTAGAAAATTTGCAATCTGATGATGCAATAGAAAAGAAAATCCCATTTTCTGGGGATAAATTCAAGTTGGCTGCAGATATTTGCATAAGTAACAAGAAGCCCAATGTTAATCACCAAGACAATAGGGAAAATGTCCCCAGGGCATGTCAGAGACCTTCATGGCAGCCCCTCCTATCACAGTCCTGGAGACCTAGGAGGGAAAAATAGTTTCCTGACCTGGATCCAGGGCCACTCCAGCCATGGCTAAAAGGGGCCAACGTACAGCTTGGGCCATTGCTTCAGAGGGTGCAAGCCCCAAATCCTGGCAAATTCCACATGATATTGGGCCTGCGGGTGCATAGAAGTCAAGAATTGAGGTTTGGGGACCTCCATCAAGATTTCAGAAGATGTATGGAAATGCCAGGATGTCCAGGTAGAAGTTTGCTGCAGAGGTGGAGCCCTCCTGGAGAACCTCGCTTGGGCAGTACAGAAGGGAAATGTGGGGTCAGAGCCCCCACACAGAGTTCCCACTGGGGCAGTGCATTGTGGAACTGTGAGAAGAGGGCCACCATCCTTCAGACCCCGGAATGGTAGATCCACCAATAGCTTGCACCAGGTACCTGTAAAAGCCACAGACAATGTCAGCCCGTGAAAGCAGCTGGGAGGTAGGCTGTACCCTGTAAAGCCACAGGGGCAGAGCTACCCCCATGGGAGCTCACTTCTTGCATCAGCATGACCTAGATGTGAAACATATTTTTGGAACTTTAAGGTTTAATGATCGCCCTATTGGATTTTGGACATGCATGGGGCCTGCAGCCTTTTTGTTTGGGCCAATTTCTCCCATTTGGAATGGGTATATTTACCCATTGCCTGTACCCCATTGTATCTAGGAAGTAACTAACTTGTTTTTGATTTTACAGGCTCATAGGCAAAAGGGACTTGCCTTGTCTCAGATGAGACTTTGGACTTGGACTTTTGAGTTAATGCTGGAAGAAGACTTTGGAGGACTGTTGGAAGGGCATGATTTTGTTTTGAATTGTGAGGACATGAGATTTGGGAGGGGCCGGGGCAGAATGATATGGTTTGGCTGTGTCCCCACCCATATCTCATTCTGAATTGTAGTTCCTATAATTCCCATGTGTCTTGGGAGGGACCAGGTAGAGATAATTGAATCATGGGGTGGTTTCCCCTATCCTGTTCTCCTGATAGTGAGCTGGTTCTCATGAGATCTGATGGTTTTCTAAAGGGCTTTCCCCTTTGCTGGGCATTCATTCTCTCTTCTGCCACCCTGTGAAGAGGTGTCTTCTGCCATGATTGTAAGTTTCTTGAGGCCTCCCCAGCCATGCAGAACTGAGTCAATTAAACCTCTTTCCTTTATAAATTACCCAGTCTTGGATATTTCTTCATAGCAGCATGAGAATGAACTAATACACTGGAATTCTCTAGAGGATTGGGAAATTTCAGTTAAATACACTTTCTTGGTGAATTTTCTAACTGAAGAAGAGATCTTTGCAATTTCAGTCCTTATTAGGGAAATATTTCCAGACTTTATACTTTCTTGATTTATTAGATAGAATGAGGTATATGATATGGAATTATTATTGATTAAGATAATCAGTTTTCATTGTCCAAAACTATTGGTGTGGACGTACAAAAAGGGATTAGATCAAATCTATATCCATTCCCAGAAATTGTTTTCCTTGATATTGCCTGTGTTATTGCTATTGTTTTCCACGTATGTTGTATACAGGAAAACTATCCCAAGGTTTAGCATGTGAGTTGGCTGGGTTTTAACTAATTGAGGCTTTATTTGACTTTTCCAAAAGTCAAATAAATCCAAAAGTTTCATGAATATTTACATCAGTAAGATAATTTAAAAAGAGAAATTAAAAAGTTAGTACAACTTCCAGGTAACTTACTCAGAAGAAAGTGTGTGTGTGTGTGTGTGTGTGTGTGTGTATTAAGTGATAATTTACACCCTTAATATTTCTTAAACCAATTCAAAGTAAATTACAATAAAAGCACAATCTGCATGTTCCCAGAATGGTTATGATAAAAGAGACACAAATAGCTAAAGAGGGGGCTAATTACATCAGGAACTAGGGATGGAATAATTACTATAATTACGCACAATCTGGTTTTTAGTTCTGGAAAATCAAGGCCAAAAGGGAAACATGTTGCATACCTCAGTATTTGACAAAATGATAGCAATACTACTAAGGGTGAGATGATAAAAAAGAAAGAACCTTGGACTTGAAATGGAACCCTGAATTCCAGTCTAAAACTACTAGCTGTTCAGCTGTGAGCAGGTTACTCAACACTGTTTAATGCAATTTCCTTCACTATAACATAAGAGGTTGGGTTGGATGATCTATAAGAGATTTCTTTCATCTTTCACTTTGTCAAATTCAATAGTTACATTAATATTTACATCAGTAAAAGATATTCAGCAAATCAATTAGTTATATTACCAAACTTCTATTGAAAAGGAGAACTAGTTATTTATTTATTATTTGTTCTTAAATTAAGATGGGGGTCTTGCTCTGTTGCCCAGGCTGGTCTCAAACTCCTGGCCTTCAGCAATCCTCCTGCCTTGGCCTCCCATATGTGTGGGCCACCATGCCCAGACTAGGGAAAACTATTTTTCATGGAAAGGAAATTAAACATTCATAGTGAAGCCAACATGTTATTATTAAGGGGGAAATAGATTCCTTCTCTATATCAATTAAAAACTTCAATGATCACATTGCCTAGGTTTCTTTAATTGACACATTATAGCGGCTTTCCTAATGTTAAGGACATATCCACATAGTAGTGACTATTTGGCAATTGCATTTCTCCCTCTATTCCATGGCTTCTCTTGAGTTACCACATTTCCTGATCAAGCTAATTACATCAGGGACCATTTACTGACATTTCTGTAGTAAATAAAAATGAAAGATCCTGTTGTATGTAATACAAAACATAATTTATAGGGCAAAGCACAGAACAGGTTGGCTGGCCATGGAAGTGGCTATCCCCACTGGTTTAGCAATGATCATACGCAAGTTACTGCTCCTGAAGCCCACAGGAGAGTCTTCGCTGGAGCCTGTGCCAATCCTGCAGATAACTCCTGTCACTGGAACACTCTACGCACATAAAACATGTCACCAGGATACAGGCATTCTGCCTCCAAATCTGTAACCTTGTAGACGTACCTCTTAAGAAGACCTGCTGAAAGCAGAAAGCTTACCAGAGAAGCCAGCAGGTCCCTGGGCAGTGGCTGCTAGCAAGTGAGGTGAGGAAGCCCTCCAAGGACAACCTAAGGAGTCCTGGTGAGCTCGTTTCTCTGCATGGGTTTAATTTCTGGGTGTGCTACAAATGCCACATGTGGTCCCGAGTGGTTTCATTAATAGGCCATATAACAGCAAGTTAGGATTACCAGCTGTGGCTGAAAGATTGAAGAAACACTCTGGCACTCAGAACCTAAGGTGAGTCCTCTTTGCAGGGAATTTGACCATCAGCTGACTTCCTGCTTTTGTTGCCCTGGAAACCTGATAAGGGTTGAATATTACCTCCATTCATGACAGCATTATTTATGGTAAGTTGCACTGAGATAAGGAGAATGATCAGTACTGGGAAGGAGTTACAGCTGCCACTTCTCCCAGTCTGGTGACCCTCGTGCACATTCCTGGTGGGGCCCTGAAGCCATGCCCCTGGCTCCTGAGAGGCATCGGGCAGGGCAGATTCCACACCCACCTGTGGATGTCCTGCTCCCTGCACCGAGCTGTCATCTGGCAGTGGGGCTAGGGGAGAAGGCAGCTCCTGTGTGGTTGGGGGCACAGCAGCATTGAATACTGCAGGAGAGGTGCACATGTGTGATGTCACCCTGCTGGCTGACTGTTGCTGTCCCAGATCCTACTGAGTCCAGCTGATGCTGAATGTGGACTCAGGTGGAGCCGGAATGTACGCTTGGTCCACACATGGCCCCTGATGGGTGCTTCAAAGCAGGTGTCAGGCCCTGACGTAGGCCAACCTTCCTGAACAGTATGCCTTCCATGGGTTCATGTTAGAAACTGATGATGGTGGGAATTCTGAGTCTTTTCTGAAATAGAATTACTACAAAGTAATAAGAAGAAGTGAGAGAGATATACCAACACCAAAGATGGGGCTGGGTAAAGGAGTGCTGGGGTTTTTTGAAAAGTGAACTGCTGGCTTAAGATCATAGAATCAGTCTGGCCAGCTACAAGCTGGAAAACAGCACAGCAAAAGCCACCAAGCTGTGACTACAAGTATTTGTTTTTTGTGGAATATATGAAAAAAAAAAAAAGAAAGAAAAATGTCATTGTCCTACAGATCACACTCATACATGTACAAAATACTACCTTAAAATAAACTTTGAGCTGAGCATGGTGGCTCCTGCCTGTAATCCTAGCACTTTGGGAGGCCAAGGTGGGAGGATTACTTGAGGCCAGGAATTTGAGACCAGCCTGTGCAACACGGTAAGACTCCATCTCTACAAAAACAAATAGCAGCAGCAGCAACAACAACAACAAACATTAAAAAGTTAGCTGAGTGTGGTGGCACACGCCTGTAGTCCTGGCTACTTGAGACACTGAAGCAGGAGGATTGCTTGAGTCCAGTAGGTCAAGACCGCAGTGAACTCCTGCCTGAACCACACAGTGAGATCCCGTCTCTACAAAACATACACAAATCAACTTTTTGTATTTTATTTCCTTCAAGATGTATGTGTGTTGTAGGGGAGGTATAAATCTCGTTTTTAATAAAACTAAGGCCATATAACGGTTAATTTATATTAGGAATGCTTTTCAATGTTAATTTATTTTTTGAGACAGAGTCTTGCTCTGTCAGTGAGGCTGGAGTGCAGTGGCACGATCTCAGCTCGCTGCAACCTCTGTCTCCTGGGCTCAAGCAATTCTCTTGCCTCAGCCTCCTGAGTAGCTGGGATTACAGGCATGTGCCACCACGCCCAGCGAATTTTTGTATTTTTAATAGAGACAGGGTTTCACCATCGTGGCCAGGCTGGTCTCGAACTCCTGACCTCAGGTAATCCGTCTGTCTGGGCCTCCTCAAGTGCTGGGATTACAGGGGTGAGCCACCACGCCCGGCTGCTTTTCCATGTTATTAAACATTCTTTGAGATATGCCCCTGAAGAGATATGACAGTTTATTTAATTAATCCCCTATTATTTGACATATAGTTTCTGGTTTTTTTATTGTAATACAAGTACTATTGTGTGCATCTTGGTACAAAAATTGTCACCTGCGTCTCTGATATTTCCCTGGGATAAATTCCTACAAGGGCATGAATCATGTTCACTGAGCTATAAATATGTGTATGAAGGACACAAACAGGTCAAACAACTGTACAAATTGCTAAAAACTAACAAAAAGAAATCTTATTACAATGTTTTGTTTATCGGATTATGAAAGACTGAACACTAATGATATCCAGCACTGCTAAGAATGCAGTGTGCTCGCCTGACGGGAGCAGAGGTGGAGAGCACTGAAGAAAAAGTTGGCAAATCCTATCAAAAGAGACTTTTCTTGCAGAGATAACATGAAGAGACTGCTAGAAATAAAGTATAATTGGCCTTCAAGCCTCGTATACAGAAACTGATGGTAGTGGAAAGCCCAGTTACCTGTGAGCTAAAAGGTCAATAGCATATGTATATATACAGGTGGTTATGTGCTTTTTCCCATGGAAGTAGTCCTAAAATTGCCAGGAGTCATTCTCAGAGTACCCAATGCTCTATTTCAGGAACACACCATTCAATCTGTGAATTACTAAATACTGACTCTATTTTTGCCCTCACATTCCCTATATTTTGGCCTTTTCCCTTTTCACTGCTCAACTGGGCAAATACACAACCTTTTATTATACTAGCTTGCAATGGATGGATAGAGGATGGCATGGTTTGGCTGTGTCCCTACCCAAATCTCATCTTGAATTGTAGTTCCCATAATTCCCACATGTTGGGAGATCTGAGGGTTTTATAAGGGGTCTCCCCTTTCGCTCGGGTCTCATTCTCTCCTGTCCGCTGCTATGTAGGACGTGCTTTTGTTTCTCCTTTGCCTTCTGCCATGATTGTGAGGCCTCCTCAGCCACGAGGAACTGTGAGTCAATCAAACCTTTTTTCCTTCATAAATTACCCAGTCTCAGGCATGTCTTTATTAGCAGCGTGAAAACGGACTAATACAGAGGAGATGCCAAAGCTGTTGATCAATGAGAGGTTTAAGATTCCTGATGATTCTCATTTAGTTCAGCGTCATCATCATCAACACCGCAAACACCCTCGGGGCATGTCCGATGGGCCTGGCGAGGTGCTGGGCAGTCGGCATGCAAGGTCTCATCTCATCTTTGCGATGGCTATAACTGTTTATTCTGAGTGAGTATTTCATATTTTAGGCTGATGATTAATCCATCAGCCTAAAATCCAGAATGCTTGGTTCTTTCCTTGGTTCTTGCCTAGGCAGCTCTAGGATATGGCAAAAAATCATTTAATTGCTCTGCCTTTTGATTTTCTTATCCACAAAATACAGATAATTACACCTGCCGTGCTTGCCTCATGGTGCCATGGGGAGGATGAAAGGAGATAATTTATGGGAGAAAATCCTGGAGGTTCTAAAGCACTTTCAAAGGTAACATATTATTAGCATAATAAGTGTCATCAACCTATCCAATCCTTACCACAGAGGACCGCATTTTAATCACAGGATTCTTGTAGTTCCCTCACTTTACCACTTTTCCCCTCTGCCCTTTCCTTCAAAAACCAGTATAAAGTATTACATCATTTTCCACTCCAGCAAATTAATTCAGGATTTAATGCCAAAGGGCAGAGTGTAGTGCCAAGAAAGAGAAATGCTTGTAGATAATCTAAAATTGCTCTTCTAACCAGAAAGTACTCACATCATTCCTTCTTTCAAAATCTCAACCAAAATCAAAACGAAAAGCCCCAACAACACTCTAAAGACTTTCCCATCAATGCAGCTTTCAAACGCTAAAGGAATATCTTCCTTTTCAGAGTCACCCACCCACAGAAATCTCTTGGGATCTTTCTCACCTCCTGAACCCACATTTTAACCTGGAGAATTCTGAGGTATTATTTTTCCAAAGCTGAGAAAAAGTTCTCAGAATAAAATTGTGCTTTTGAGCATTTGATAGTACGTGTTCAGTGTCCACTTGAAGCTATTTAAACATAGGAGCTCCAGAAGTTCCTAGCTGACTGAAGAGATGGCACCCTTCTAATGAGTCCAGGGACATGGAGGGGTGGGCACAACAGTGGCAGGAACCAGCATCAGGCCCTGCCTGAGGCTGTGAGTTTTATAAACTCCCCCTCCTCACAGGGAGTCACTGAGCCTCCAGGGGCTGACTACAGAGTGGCCTGGCCAGGCATCCTGACATTCTCCAGGCTGGGAATTGCTGGGAGGAAGTTTAAAAAGTGCCAACAAGGCACCCCGAGGGTCTTGTCTGGGTGGTTGTGAGGTCTGCCCTGAGAATGATATCTGAGCTGAGATCTATGGGTGAACAGAGGCTACCCAGGGAAAGAAGGGGAATGAGAGCATTGCAGGAGAGGGAGCCACGTTCACCAAAGCACTGGACAAGGCAAGGTAGGACAATCCTCCGAGGGAGGAGGCCACAGCAGCTGGGCCAGGGCAGGTGGTGAGAGGTTGAGCTGGAGAAGTGGCAGGGGACGCAGGATCCTAGAGGTTACACTCCTGACTCCATGCTTTTGTGTGAGAACAACAGGAGTTACTGAAGGGCGCTGGTTGTCATCATGGTTCCAGGACATTCTAAACAAGGGAGAAGGTGAGAGTTTTGTTTTCCATGACCACACTCATTGCTGCATAGGGGCCGAGTAGAGGAGGGACATCTGCAGGATGGGCCAGATGGGGGACAACAGTGGCCTTCACAGGCCTTCCAACTCTTCTACACAGGAAACTGGCTACTTGTCTGAATTGAAGGTATTGATCAGATGTTGCTGTAATCACTAGCTCAGCTACAGTTGCTCTATTCTACCAACAAACAGAAGATCATATTCACTGGATTAATGACTTAAGATAGTATTTGCCTATGTTTTACTTTCACATGTTCTGGCTAACCACTGTAGTGGTGACCTCCACTATTTGTTTGCCTAGTTTGAGGCCATCTCTCCCCTATGCCTGTGGCTCAGGGGCTGTCTGGAAGCCCTGGCCCCCACAATGGGCATACCACCCAGGCATGTGAATTTGCAGGATTCCATCCCTGCCATCCCAGCCATGGACCCTGAGTGATGGCCTCTGACACACCTTGGGCAGGTCAGGTATTCTCAGGCCTTTCCTGGAGCTTCGGAGTCTACTGCTTCTTGCCTCTGGGTCCTGGCACTGGAGTGATACAGACCTCAGGGTCCCAGGGGTGATTTGTCTTCCTGGCCATATGGAAGACGTTTTGCACTGGAAGAGAGTGAGATGAACACGCAGAAAGAAGTAGAGCTGAAGAGAGACTACAGAAAAGGGAAAGCAGGAAAGGAAAGTAGCAGGAGATAGGGGTGGAGGCAGAGACATGCCCCAGGATGCTGTCTGAGTCCCTGGATGCCAAACCCACTTCTGACCATCCCAGGTATGTAAGATATTCCCTTTTTTGTTTAGTCTAGTTTAACTTAACATTTTGTTTTTTATCACTAAAAAAATCCTGACAAATATATCCACTTCTTTGGCTACAGTTACCATATTTTCTGTGCTCTCCCTTCTCTCCCTCTCCTCTCCCTGAGCTTTTCCTTGTTCCAGGTTTCTGAATACTGATGGTCTTTGCCCTGGAGGAGCTCCTTGTCTGGTTCACCCATGCTTAAACACATACACATCAATGGCGTGTGCTTGTAATCTCAGCTACTCTGGAGGCTGAGGCAGAATAATTGCTTGAGGAGTTTGAGACCCAGCCTCGACAATATAGCAAGACTCCATCTCAAAGATAAAAACAGAAAGCTGTATACAGGCATGCCACAAAGATTTGGCAGGTTCAGTCCCAGACCACCAACCACCACAATAAAGTGAATATCACAATAAAGGGAGTCACAGAAATCTTTTGGTTTCCAACTGCATATAAAAGTTACGTTTATACTCTGCTGTAGATTAGTAACTGTGCAAAAGTATTATGTCTAAAAATGTAAGTTATTAAAAATGTTTTATTGCTAACAAATGCTAACAATCATCTAAGCCTTTGGTGAGTCATCATCTTTTTGCTGGTAGGTGGTGTTGCATTGATGTTGATGGCTGCTGACTGATCAGGGGCTGGTTGCTGAAGGTTGGGATAACTGGTAATTTCTTAAAATAAGACAATAATGAAGTTTGCACATTGATTGATTCTTCCTTTCACAAAAGCTTTCCTGTAGCACCCAATCCTATTTGATTACATTTTACCCACATCAGAATTTCCTTTAAAACTGAAGTCAATCCTTTCAAACCCTGCTGCTTCTTTCTCAAGTAAGTTTATGGAATATTCTAAATCCTCTGTTTTCATTTCCCCAATGCTCTTAGCATCTTCACCAGGAGTATATTTCATCTCAAGAAACACTTTCTTTGCTTGCTCCTAAGAAGCAACTTCTCACCCATTCAACTTTTATCCTGAGACTGTAGCAACTCAGTCACATCTTCAGGCTCTACTTCTAATTCTAGTTATCGTGCTGTTTTTACCACATCTGCAGTGACTTTCTCCACTGAAGTCTTGAATCTCTCAAATATTATGAGGGTTAGAATCAACTTCATTTAAACTCCTGGCAATGTTGATATTTTGGCCTCCTCTCATGCATGTTCTTAATGTTCTTAATAGCATCTAGGATGATAAATCCTTTCCAGAAGGCTTTCAATGTACTTTGCCCAGATCCATCAGAGGAATCACTATCTATGGCAGCTATAGCTTTATGAAATGTATTTTTTTTTTTTTTTTGAGATGGAGTCTCGCTCTGTTGCCCAGGCTGGAGTGCAGTGCCACGATCTCAGCTCACTGCAAGCTCCGCCTCCCAGGTTCATGCCATTCTCCTGCCTCAGCCTCCTGAGTAGGTGGGACTACAGGCTCCCGCCACCACACCCCGCTAATTTTTTGTATTTCTTAGTAGAGACGGGGTTTCATGCTGTTAGCCAGGATGGTCTCGATCTCCTGACCTCGTGATCTGCCTGCTTTGGCCTTCTGAAGTCCTGGGATTACAGGTGTGAGCCACTGTGCCCAGCCTATGAAATGTATTTCTTTTCTTTTTCTTTTCTTTTTTTTTTTTTTTGAGACAGAGTGTCCCACTGTTGCTCAGGCTGGAGTGCAGTGGCACGATCTTTGCTCACTCAATCTCCGCCTCCTGGGTTCAAGTGATTCTCCTGCCTCAGCCTCCCTAGTAGCTGTGATTACAGGCACCCACCACCATGCCTGGCTAATTTTTGTATTTTTAGTAGAGATGGGGTTTCGCCATGTTGGCCAGGCTGGTCTCGAACTCCTGACACCAGGTGATCTGCCTGCCTTGGCCTCCCAAAGTGCTGGGATTACAGGCATGAGCCACTGTGCCAACCATGAAATATATTTCTTAAATTATAAGATTTGAAAGTCTAAATGACTCCATAATTCATGTGCTGCAAAATGGATGTTATGTGGGCAGGTATAGAAATAACATTTATCTCCTTGTGCGTCTCCTTCAGAGTCCTTGGGTGACCAGGTATACTGGGATTGAACAGTAGTATCTTAAAGGAAATCTTTCTTTCTGAGCAGTAAGTCTCAACAGTGGGATTAAAATATTCATTACACAATGGTATAAACAGTTGTGCTATAATCCAGGCCTTGTTATTGCATTTACAGAGCACAGGCAGAGTAGATTTAACATCACTCTTAAAGGCCCTAGGATTTTCAGAATGGTAAATGAGCATTGACTCCAACTTAAAGTCACCAGCTACTTCAACCCCTAAGAAGAGAGTCAGCCTGTCCTTTGAAGCTTTAAAGCCAGGCATTGAATTTTCCTCTCTAGCTATGAAAGTCCTAGATGGCATCGTCTTCCAGAAGAAGGCTGTTTTGTCTTCACTGAAAATCTGTTGTTTGGTGCAGCCACCTTCATCAGTGATCTTAGCTGGATCTTCTGAATAACTTACTGCAGCTTCTCCATCAGCACTTGCTGCTTCACCTTGCACTTTTATGTTACAGAGATGACTTCTTTCCTTAAGCCTCATGAACCACCCTCTGCTAGCTTCCAACTTTTCTTCTACAGCCTCGTTACCTCCCTCGGCCTTCACAGAATTGAAGAGAGTTAGGATCTTGTTCTGGATTAGGCTTTGGCTTCAGGGAATACTGTGTCTGGTGTGATCTTTTATCCAGAGCATGAAACCTTTCTCCACATCAGCAATCAGGCTGTTTCCCTTACCTATCATTCATTTGTTCACTGCAGCAGCACTTTTAATTTTCTTCAAAGACTTTTCCTTTGCATTCACAATTTGGCTGTTTGGCACAAGAGGCCTGGCTTTCAGCCTATTGTGGTGCTTTTGACACACCTTCCTCATTAAGCTTACTCATTTCTAGCTTTTGATTTAAAGTGAGAGACCTGCACTTCTTCCACTTAGGAACACTTACAGGCCATTTTATAAGATACTATTGGCCTAATTCAATATTGTGTGTCAAGGAATAGGGAGGCCCAAGAGGAGGTGAGGGAAATGGCCTGTTTGTGGGGCAGTCAAAACACACAACGTTTATTACGTTTGCCACCTTATATAGGCACAGTTAGTGGCTCCCAAGACAATAACATCAGTAACATCAAAGATCACTAATCCCAGATCATCATAACAGATATCACGATAATGAAAAAGTTCAAAATATTGTGAGAATTGCCAAAATGTGCCAGAGATGCAAAGTGAACACATGATGGAAAAATGGTGCCAACAGACCTGCTCAAAGCAGGGTTGCTATAAACCTTCAATTTGTAAAAAACCCAATACCTGCAAAGCACAATAGAGTGAAGTGCAATGAGATGAGATGTGCCTGCATCTGTATAAGGTGATGGCAGATGGATAGTGAGTGACATCTCATGTGTCACATTCAACTATCAGCATGCTTGCTTCTGGAGATCTCACCTCTACATTTTCCAAGGAATAACTTTGTGGGTTTGAATTTTTTTTTCTGGCCCAATGAAGGTAGAACCCAACGCAGTCTGGAGAGCTATGAACCTTTCACAGGTGGCAGCCATAGAAATGAGGATAAATCAACAGAAGCAATGATGGGAAGATGCATGGTCTGGTGAGTGAAGCAATGATATGGCAGTCAGGGGCTACTCCAGTAACTCCCTGCACACCACGCTAATTCACAGTGCACTCAGCCTGGCGGCTCAGCCTGGATCACCCTCACCCTAGCAAATGACAAAGCTCATGACACTCTCCAACTCTCCACATTAAAATGCCTATGGATAAGGATGTTCAGCTTTCAAAATCAAAACACATGGAGAAATCACTTGGCATTTTGGACAAATTAAACTAGGTAGCATTGGGTTGTACTTTAAAAAGGTATAGGCTTAGATCTAAACAAAGCTGACCAAACCTGGGCACAGCACTGGACCACAGCCTGTGTGGTTATCAGCACAAATGGACTGGTGATGAGAGGCAGAGGAGAAAGGCCTGGAAAGCCCAGTCTGTGGTGAGCGTGCAAAGCAGGACAAGAAGACTGGAAGAGCTCTGGCTGGTTCCTCGACTCTAGAGTGCAGGTTAATTCTTGCGGCCTGACCTTCACCTGGGAACTCCAGGAGGATCCTGGAGGATCATAGGAAATGGGTCAACCAGATCCTCCAAAAAGCCCGCCGTATCTCTGGGCTATTTTGGTGAGTGGAGACAAATCCAGGCAGATGGGGGGTGATGGGGATGAGTGATGGCGATGGCAAGGGTGGAGAGTTAAGTATTCGCTGTCATATCTGAGCCCTTGGGCAAGGGCTGGACTGTGGTCTGTCTCTTGGGAAGGTCTCTGGACATCTCATTTACCTGGAGCGATGAGGTCTGTGTATGTGATGGGATTCGAGGGGCCACCACCCTGTCCTGGGGAAGTAGATGCATGTTTTCTTTGCTAGGTCAGCAGCTTTTGATGCTCATGCAAAAATGATCTCAATGAGAATTTACTCAAAGGACTGAAGCTGATTTTGGAACATGGCCTTTGAAGAAGCCTGAACCAGCCTGAGAAAATCACGTGCAACAGCAGCGAACTCCCTGAAGCATCATTATTCTCAGTCCTTTCAGCCTAAAATGCTCCAGGCCCAACTTGAGTCTGAACATTCTGAAACCTTCTCTTGTCACTCCACTGCCTGAGGATCTCTCCCGAAAAATGATACCGGCCCACTGCTCTGTGAACCGTGCTGGTAGCACTCTCCAGAAACTCCTGTTACTGAACTCTGTTTTATGTTGTCTGCCCACAAAATTACAATCTTTAAGACAAGGGAAACCAGATCTTGTGCTCCTTTTAATGCCTACACCAGAACCTTGTAGACACTTGATGCTAAATATTGATTAATGGAACCACGTACCAATGAATCCAAAAATAGTAACCACTCCTTGTTGAGGGCTCGTAATGGTGCCATGCATTGATGGATGTGTTGCACATATTTATTTTACGTTCACATAGTACTTGTCATTAACCAAACATTGTTTGAAGACTTTAAAATATTGATTTACTTAATCCCCATTATAATTCTATGAGATAGGCATTATTACGGATTATGCTTTCCATTTCAGGGCTATGTTACCCAGGGTGCTGAAGGAGCCCACTGGCCCAAGAGGACACCCTTTTCAGGTGAGGAGCCAGGGTTTGGACCCAGGCTGTCTGACTCCAGAGCCCACACTCTGAAGACTCCCCTCATCAGAACACCTGGGAAAGGAAGGTGCTGTTCTGACTTTATGGAACTGAGATGCAGGCTTGGAGAAGCCCAGCCCTGACCCAAGGTCGCCCTTCCCATAAGGGGCAGAACTGGGCAGCCTGATGACACAAGCCATCATGCCACAGCTTCTCCAAGGCCACTCTGGGCCCAGCCGCTCAGCGGCTCCTGGGGATTCGTTAGAAATGCTGACTCTCAGGCCCTACCCCAGACATACTGAGTCACACACTCTGCACAGGAGCTTGGCTGTCTGGGGGCAGAAAGTTCCCCAGGTGACTCGCAGCCCCTGCACTGGGCCCAGCTGCTGCCTCTTGCAGCTGAAAGTAACAAGGCTGGGCCACGGGGCCTTTATAGGAGCAGGTCTGAACCAGAACACAAATATTGGGAACGTTTCCTCTCTAAAAGCTTTCAGAGGACTGACAAATTTATTGACCGGTAGAAAGCAGTTGGAGGCACTCTCTCACTCCACAAATCTTTTTATATTGCAGTTAGATCCGAGACTTGTCAGCTGCCAGAAGTCACCCTCTGACTGCAGAGAAGTGAATGAATTTTCAATATCTTTCTAAGGTGATGAAAAAAATCTATTTTTTTCTTGGTAAGTTTCTGGGCCTTTTTGTAGACAGTCCTAATACGAGTGGCCTCCGGCTTGCAGCGAGGGTAAAATGCTACCCATGAAACATCATTCAGATGTTCCTGGCTAAGTCTTCCGGATCATCCCAGGTATTTGGAGTGGATGAGATCGGTTTGAGGGTTCAGTGAAGCCATCAATCTCCTCCCTTCTCAGACAGTGTCTGCTTCCCTCCCAGGTTCCCTGGGTGGCTGATCTTGGGTGCTCCTCTCCAGGGTGGTGTGACCAGCAGCCAACCTCTCTGCAGCCTACAGGGGCTCATTATCCCGTCTGTAGGTTACTCAGATCTTCCAGGTTTTGGAGTCTTCTGGCTCTTCGTCTTCCTCAGCTCACTGCTGCTCATTAGTGCCTCCTAGAGCGTGGGCAGGGGAATCACAGAGCCCAGCTCAGAAGTCGCTGCCTCTGGCACAGGCATCAGGAGCTCTTTGCCCTGCTACGCCTGAGACTAGCTCCTGGCTGGACCGTGAAGGACTCAGAGGTGATTTCCGATTTCCGCTGTCTTTACCCTTCAGGGAGCTTTTCTGTTATTTACACACCAAGACATTAAAAGATAAATGGAGCAAGAATAAAATCACAAGAAAGATATCACTGGTATTACTTTACAGAAAATCAATTTACTATTAAGTATATGTGAATTTAATTAACTACGGAATATAATTAAATATATGCTGATTTAAATAGCTATGCAATTAAATTATATTAGCAGAGATCTTTTTAAAAAATCATAGCCTTAGCAAGATTTCTTTAAAACGAATTGCATAGTCACCTGATGCTGGTGAGCATGGAATCAGGATGAATGATGAGGCATAGAGACGATAAGTTGCAAATATGCATCAAGAGCCTTAAAAAAGTGTTCCTAGTTTTTGTTGTTGTTGTTTTGTTTTTTGTTTTTTGTTTTTTTTTTCGAGATGGTGTCTCGCTCTGTCACCCAGGCTGGAGTGCAGTGACACGATCTCGGCTCACTGCAAGCTCCACCTCCCGGGTTCACGCCATTCTCCTGCCTCAGCCTCTCCGAGTAGCTGGGACTACAGGCGCCCGCCACCACGCCCGGCTAATTTTTTTGTATTTTTAGTAGAGACGGGGTTTCACCATGGTCTCGATCTCCCGACCTTGTGATCCGCCTACCTCAGCCTCCCAAAGTGCTGGATTACAAGCATGAGCCACCGCGCCCGGCCAAGTGTTCCTAGTTTTTGACTCAGTAATTCCACTTAAGAAACATCTTAGACCCAAAGGTTTTTCACAGCATCAGTGATAACCGGGAATATTATATATGGTCCAGCTGGTCTAGCCGGAAAATGGTTAATTGCATTTTGGTAGATCTACTCAATGAAATACCACGTAACTATGAAAATTATGTTAACAATAAGTATTTAATTGTATACAATGCTAATTGTATCAAAATGTTGGGATGTAAAACTATTAATTGTAACTAAAAAAATACATCTACTCTAGGAAATAGATTTAGAAAACATACTAAAATATTAATAGTAATTGTAGATACTAGGTCTATTGATGCTATTTTAAAAAAGCTTTTTTTCCTACTTTTTTACTATATTCTGTATTATTTTTATAATGGGCAAATAAATAAATGATAAAGTTTAACCAAATACCTAAAATGAACCTAGCACCTGTACTGGGAATTGGTGATAAAATAATAAATATGCCACCATCCTAAGCTGTGTGGGATATCACAAGTTATGGGAAAGACCTGTAGACAAATGTTTACGGTACGCCGAGTGTACAGACAGAGCCACACGCGCCATTGCTGCAGGTAGTGGGAATTCTAACCTGGGAGTCCAAGAAAACTTTGCAGAAGAAGTGGCATATTTTACGTCTAACACTGTCCTCTTTCACCTTCACATTTATTGTTTCTTCCCTAATTGCCTCTGTCTGCAAACCAGTCTTTCCATCAACAGAGAAAACAATGGAAACCTTCAAGCCCTGGGGTGCCGGAACACCACTCCTCTCCCATGACTTATCCACGTGACCTCTGCCAAACAGACCTCAGAATCCTTCCCATCCTTGGCTTCCTGGAGGATGTCCGTGGGACAGCAGGGCCTCCTGGAAGGCCAAGGGGCCCGATGAGAGGCCACAGCAGAGCCAAGGGGCTGTGCAGGATCCCCGGGCTCTTTCCTCTGCCAGAGTGCACAGGGTGCTGCAGGGGTGCCAGAGCAAGCCCTGGACAAAGCAGTCTTGGCTCTGGAGGCCTAGATGGGACTTGGAAGCCCCGGCCTGAGAGAAGCCTCCCAGGGGAGGAGGAGAACAGGAGCAACTTCTCGGGGGCAGGTTCTGGGGTTCCAGTCACGGCGGCCTGGGTTGTCCAAGCCTCCTTAAAGGGAGACTGCTGTGGAGTCAGGCAAGCTGGATATGAAGCCAACTCTGCCAGGAACGTGACGGGACACCTTGGGTGATGCACGTGATGCCTGAGGCTGACTTTCCCATCAATGCTGTGCCCCTGTGTGACCTACAAACAGCACCTGAGAAAACCCTTGGTTCTCCATCTATGTTCACCCCTCTTTCACTCCTACCATACTGGAAGTACATGCCTTTAGTGGACTCAGGAATTCAACCCCCACTTTATGCAACTCAGTCACAAGAGCAGGTGTCAGGGTCTTTGTAGAATCATTGTACTCTCTCAGGGGCTGGGACAGGACCCTTTCTCACTGTCGCATTTTCCTGCCTGTGTGAGTCTCAGACTTGACTTCTGACCAGCTGAGCCACTCTGTGACCAGCCCCTGAGGCCAGCTCCTGACTCCACTCCGGGTGGCTCTCCATAATCGGCCTCTGGCTGCCCACAGCACAGCTCTGACCAGGAGGTTCTCATTAACAAAGGCTAACATGGCATCACACATAGTATGAGTCACATCCTTATAAGCCCATGAGGTGGGCGCTATGTTGATATCCATATTAGAGGAAAATGAGGCACAGACAGCCTAGGCAATTTGCCCAACAGGACAGAGCCCATGAGTGGCAGAGCCTGGATGGGGACCAGGCTGGCAGGCTCCAGCTCTGGGCCTGGGCTAGGCCACTCCCTCCAACACTTGAACAATGCACTTCATCTGTAGTGGGGTCAAAGAAATGTCTTAGCCTGAGACCTCAGAAGTCGCCAAACTTAGGAGGGTCCTATAACCTATCATCCAAATGAGAGGACATTTGCACATGAAAGGAAGCCCTATTTGTGACTTCCCTGGACTCTGGGGTAAACTTGGACTGCCCTGGGCAGACCAGGGCTGAACTCACTGAGACTCCTGTCACTGGGTCCCGTGTAGCCTTTCCTCTCCCTCTGTCCATCTTAGCCTCAATCCTCATCACCCCAGGGGTATACGACTTCTTAGGTCACTCCACACCCAGGGGCCCAGGTGGCTGTGCCCCGTGTCAGTTCACAAAAGCCCAGAGCTCTCACAGAACGGAAGCTTCCACTCATTCAGACACACTGTCAGGTGACCCCTGTCCTCCTGCTGATGAGGTGGGGCTCTGAGGATCGCATGGGTTTTGTGGTGGTGGTTCAGCGCCCTGCATGGAGTCCCTGGACTGAAGCCACAGAGGCACTGGGGGCTGATTTCAAGGCCTGTGCTGCCACCGGGCCTGCCTCCTCTGAGAGGCCTCTTTTGGGCCCCTTCTCAGGTGGATAACACAGGGTCACCCATGAAGGGGCCTGAGACCTGTGGTTTTTGGGGAGGTGTCTCAGCAGGGTCCTCTTGTTTGATCAGGAAGGAAGCCTACAGCTGGCCCAGGTTGCCCCAGTGCCCATTGAGGTCTCCTTCCTGTCCAGAGTGTCTGCAGGAACTCATTTCCACACAGGCCACGTGCCGCAGGGCCAATGACTTTGAGCCAGGCCAGCGTTCTCCTACCCTCGGCACCTCCCTGATCCACACAGTGCCGGCCACCGCACAGCCTGCCTCCAGGTCTCCGCTGCTCCGCTTCTCTGATGACCTTGCCTGCTCTGCAGAGCCCGAGTCTGCCCCATCTCCTGGGGGAAGCCTTCCAGACCCACCTTCACCTCTCCTTCTGCAAACTCACAAAACACCAAATCATCACTATGTGATTTAGAGGATGACTTCACCTCTCTGAACTCTAGCAATCATTTCATACAATTCTCCTGACTTAAAAATAGGGCGGTAAGACTCTGGTTAAAATCTTGTAATAACTTTCTTAGTTTACGTCATGTATGTATGTTTTATCCGAATATTAATCTCCTTCAGGCAACAGTAATGTTTTCCCTTTTTAAAAATCTCATAGAAACACTAGCACAGCTCTGGGCAAACACAGTGGCTCATAGTATTCGTTTGACTCCTGTGAGTTCTTGGTTCCTGACCTGGTGCCCTCACAGCCCTTTCTGGCGCCCTGCCACTGTGGTCCAGGCACCCAGGGGCCGAGGCATCAGGCTCTGCAATAGTCTTGGGCGTCATGCACCCTTACCAAGTTCCCAAGTCTGGCTGCTACCCCAAATCTGTGTCCTTGCCGCCAGCCCTGTAGTCTTCCCTTCATTTGATACCATCTCATCCCCGTCTTCCTAATATCACTTGCTGACCAACGCACAGGGTCTATCTTAACGACAAAACAGAAGATAAAACTTTTCAAAACGTTGTCTATGCAAATCTCATATCTTTGGGCACATTTAGCAGGTGGGGAACAGTGAATTCATGGACTCATAAGATGAGATGCAGCAGTCTGGCATGGGTGGTGTGTGTGCATGTGTGTGTGTGGCACAAGGAGAAGGTGGTGGTGCCCAGATTCCCAGAGCCTTGTCAGCAGCGTGAGCAACCATCCCGCTTACCCGGGACTGTCCTGGTATCAGCATGAATGTCCTGGGAAAACGGTAACCTCAGGTTTAGGAAAGGGCTTTGCCAGGCCTTGAGAGATCAGCAGCTCATCTTCATTACTTACATCATGGATTGAAAGGCTGGGGACTGTCAATGTTGAAGATTAGTACATAAATACCAGATTCCTATGTCTCCTGTTTTTTTTTTTTGAGATGGAGTCTCGCTCTTGTTGCCCAGGCTGGAGTGCAGTGGCATGATCTCAGCTCACTGCAACCTCTGCCTCCTGGGTTCAAGCGATTCTCCTGCCTCAGCCTTCCCAGTAGCTGGGATTACAGGCGCCACCACCATGCCTGGCTAATTTTTGTATTTTTAGTAGAGACAAGATTTCCCCATGTTGGCCAGGCTAGTCTTGAACTCCTGACCTCACGTGATCCACCCACCTCGGCCTCCCAAAGTGCTGGGATTATAGGCGTGAGTCACCGCGCCTGGCCTCCCATGTCTTCTTTATGGTGTTACACATTGAATGTTCGTGTCTTCCCCGAGTTCACATGTTGAAATCCCACCCCCAATGGGATGGTATTAGGAAGTGAGGTCTTTGGGAAATGATCACATCATGAGGGGAGAACGCTCATGAATGGGACTAGCGCCCTTATAAAAGACGACACAGAGGGGTCCCTTGTCCCTTCCACCAGGCGAGGACACAGAAGAAGGCAGTCTATGAGCCAGGACGCAGGCCCTCGCCAGGCACAGATTCAGCTAGCAACTTAGGCTTGACTTCCAGCCTCCAGGATGATGAGAAATCAATTTGTTTTTTCTAAGCCCCCCAGTCTACGATATTGTTAGAACAGCCTGAATGGGCTCAGACATAGCGGATGGAGACATCTGCAAACAAGCCTTCCCGCACGCAGGCATGCATCTATTACCCTCACACCAGGAGGGGTGTTGTGAGTCCCTCTGTTTTTGCCCGGACTTAGACAGAATCTTCCAGGCCTTCTAGACTTATCAAGAGCCACATGACTGTGGCAGGCCACATCATAGGGAGCTCTGGCTGGAGCTACAGGGTTGAGGCATGGCCAGGTGCCCTGGTTTTCTGATGTCACACGTCAGGGTTTTACACCAACGAACAGATCTTTCCTAAAGGCAGATGTGGCCAGAACCCCCTCAGGAGTGTGGGCCTATTGGTATTTCAGGGCTCGGCGGGTTCAGAAGAAGCTCAAAGTCTGTGAGTGGCACCAGCCAGGGGCCTCCCACCCACCTGGGAGGCTGGCTCGGCTGAATGAGGACATCTCTGAGTTCAGCAGGGAGCATCTGCGGAAATAGTTTAAAATGCAGCCAAGCTTCTGCTGTGAGCTTGGTAATTAGCACTTCTGGAAAATCAGTGCTCTCCAAAATGTGAGCAAAATGAAAATGTTAATTAATAAAGGAAAATTTCGAACTCCTTATAATATCAGGAGACATTCAAGCTGAAAAATATCACTTGGTGCTACGAAAATGTGACCTGGAGGAGACTTAACGGAAGCCTCATGCAAGGGCCTTCCTTCTCGGCCACGTCGGCGTTTGCTTCCCCTTGTTAGAAACTAGCACACAATTGCAACTGCAATGCAGCAGTCACACAACTCACAGTGCACTCACAGGCGCCACCTTAGAAAATTCCTTTTAGGGGAGCCAAACTACCACTCTTTAATCCTTAAAAAGACCTCTGGTCAAGTAGAAGGTAATTGTCAGTAGAAGAATAAAGATGGCCAGGCCCAGTGGCTCACACCTGCAATCCCAGCACTTTGGGAGGCTGAGGCAGGAGGATTACTTGAGCCCAGGAGTTTGAGACAAGCCTGGGAAACACAGCAAAACCTCATCTCTACAAACAATTTAAGAATTAGCCAGGTGTGTTCAATTCCCACCTATGAGTGAGAACATGCGGTGAGAACTCATGGACACAGGAAGGGGAACATCACACTCCGGGGACTGTTGTGGGGTGGGGGGAGGGGGAGGGACAGCATTAGGAGATACACCTAATGCTAAATGACGAGTTAATGGGTGCAGGAAATCAACATGGCACATGGATACATATGTAACAAACCTGCACATTGTGCACATGTACCCTAAAACCCTAAAGTATAATAAAAAAAAGACTGTTAAAAAAAAAAAAAAAAAAAAGAATTAGCCAGGTGTGGTGGTGTGCACCTGTAGTCCCAGTGACTTGGGAGGCTGAGATGGGAGGAACACCTGATTGAGGTTGAGGTCAGGAGTTTGAGGCTGCAGTGAGCTATGACTACGCCACTGTACTCCAGCCTGGATGACAGAGTGAGACACCGTCTCAAAAAAAAAAAAAAAAAAAAAAAAAAAGAGAATAATAGTTTTCAAATAAAAGTAAGAAAAAGAGAAACGGATGATGGGTAGATGGGCTTTCAGTGCCCTGAACCTTGAATTAATGAGGTGATTGGGTCTCTATGTAGAATCTGCAGCTACATCAGCACCTCAGAAATTAGAATTTCACACCCCAAATTCTCAAGGTTCTAGAGGATGTCCCTGCAACACCTTGTTGCTTCTTGACCCCAACATTTATCAAACAATTTCCCTCCAAACACTGAAGAATATTTTATGCACATGAGGATACAATTTGAAAGATAAAGGAGGTTCTCACATGAGGAAAGAAAGTCATGGTCCTTCCCCACTGAGGACCATAACAAACAGCTATTACTGATGGAGGCCTACTCTGTACTTGATGTGATCACTAGGATGTGACTTAATTACATACATTACCTCAGATTTGCCCAATAATTATGCAAAATAAGTATCTTAATCTTCCTCATTTTATGGATTAGGAAATCAAATCAGAAGTTTCAAGGTCGAAAAAGCTAATAGGCTTGTCTTGCTGCAAAGTCCATGTTTTTCCATTTTGTCATTTTTCATCACTTATGCAAATATTATTATGTCTTTGGCCCAGATTCAAGATAATAATAGATTTCTCCTCCAACATCAGGGAGGGAACTAACATTTACTACGTAAGGAATGCTGCCTATAAGTTATTGCCTTTAACCTTTGCAGCATCCCTGCGAGGTCTTTTTACCCTACTCGTGAGCAGGGAAACTGAGGCTCAGAGGGGCTATACACATCATCAATCCAGTGAGTGTCAGGGCTGGGTTTCCACCCAACGTGGGTTGTGGCTAAACCCTGGCTTCCTTCCCTGACAGGAGAACTTCGCAAGGCTGGTTAAACACTAACCACCTTTGAGAGTACCTCTGGTACTATTATTTGCTTTCTTTTCTTTTCTTTTCTTTTCTTTGTTTTCTTTCTTTTATTTATTCATTTGTTTTTTTGAGACAGAGTCTCACTCTGTCACCCAGGCTGGAGTGCAATGGCACTGTCTCAGCTCACCACAACCTCCACCTCCCGGGCACAAGCGATTCTCCTGCCTCAGCTTCCTGAGTAGCTGGGACTACAGGTGCACGCCACCATGCCTGGCTAATTTTTTGTATTTTTAGTAGAGACGGGGTTTCACCATGTTATCCAGGATAGTCTCGATCTCCTGAACTCCCGATCCACCCACCTCGGCTTCCCCAAGTGCTGGGATTACAGGAGTGAGCCACCGCGCCTGGCTGCTTTATTTTCCTTTCAGTCAATTCCCTCTTTATGTAAACAAGTTTCATTTATCAGGGACATTTTGTATTACTACTATAAATGGAACACCAGTATTCTTTGCAGTGAAGGGATGATAAGCATAAAATAAATACCAAAAAACCAAAGCATGATGACAAATTCTGCCCAGTCCTGCTTGGAGTTCTGGGCCTGAGGCTCACTCTCCGTTTGTTAAAAAGAGACATGAGCAAGTATTAGGAGATGTCAAAATCATGCTCCTCATCGGAAAACAGAAGTTTGAGAGAATTGAAAACAGCGTAATGTTCTTAACTTTATGCTTCAATGTTCCTTAATCCATGCAGCCCCTGAAATCACACCCCGACCATCTGAACATTCACCACTTTGTTCCATGACATGGAAGCCCTCCCCCTGCGTCGTATGGAGAAAAACAGTTCCAGGAAAGCATTTGAGTTGCATCAAAACTTTGACGTTGCTCGTCACAGGTGATCCTAAGAGGGAAACATTTTCTGCCTGACAACCACGGTGTATTTTGAAACGATAACCTGAGAAATGTTCTATGTTTTACCAGCCCGGCTTAACCATTTAGTGTCCATAAGGTAAGACAGTGGCATCACCAGCGAACACTTAACAGCGGGTGGTCCTAAGGTGGGGGCTGCCTGGCACAGGAAAGGTGCTTAAAGGCTTGTTGCATGGATGGGGCATTTTACCACCGTGAGGATGAAGTCATCAGGGCAAATAAAGCCAGGGTTTTTTGTGTCCTCAACATTTTTCCTATTACAAATCAGGCTCACATGAGAATAAGGCAGCCTCACAGTGGGGTGTTTCCAAAGGACTTTCTGTAGGGTGTGTCTAGGGGAAGACTGGGAGAAGATACGTCCGACTCTTGCTGCCTCATGATGTAGGGGGTGGGGGTGGTTTGGGTTGGCGTCCTCTCTATTTCCAGCTGGTGGGACCATTCCTCTCTCGCTGTAGGCTGACAGCAGTCTCTGTGGAGAAACAGCTGAAGGTCATGAAGCCCTATGGTCTCATGGGCACAGTTCCCTTCTCTCCCCAGCTCATCATGGAAGACAGTTACTCAAAGTCAGTGTGAAGTTCTGCTTTCTACAAAGTCAGATCTTGAGTGAGGCCCTCCAGGGAGGGGGACTTCTCTAAAAGACTCCTTACCACTCACCTAGGTTCTGTTTACCATCTCTGCTGGTCCTAAGGGGAGGCTGACATTGGTTCAAATGCAGCCCAGCAAATTGTACTAACAATTCCTTCTGGAAAAATCTCTGGATGGATGCTTCTGAAACTGAGTGATAACAACCTGGGAATCTGAGGACACAGGTCCTTTTAAAACACTGACATTTCATATGTTCATTTTGATGAGAATTTTAGTAAAATGTATATCCCATATTGTGGACCACCTGGATGACTATCGAATAAGCAAGTCCTTCTATCCTGATTTTAGGGCCGGAATTTATGTTTATAAGCACACTGGTGCCAAGTAGTACTGCTTTAGTTATTGTGGGCCAGTGAGAAAAGAATAAAAGGGGACTTGACATGCGAAAGATGTATTCCTGCCAAGCAAAGCAACAATAACATGGCTGTATTGTTCCAAAGAAGGTTTCTCTATAGGTCAAATGAAGAAAATGCATGGGAAATTAAGTCATGACAAGTCACGTGGTAACGCAGGAGAAGAAAGGGAAATTCATAGAGCAGTCCAGCTCCCAGAGACTTTCAGGTAAACATCAGCACTGCAAATTGATAGAATTGTTTTTAAATTTCCTGCTTTCATAGATTTGTTGAAGTGAATTGGTAAATTATATATGGCTTTATAGTTACATAGTTTTGTGTTTGCACCTACTTAAGTACCTACCATTCTAATAAACTGATTTTAAATTCAATAATGTCCCACAGTGTAGACGAATTTCACCCATGAACACAGATGCAAAGAAAATATGTTAAAAAATCTAGCTAGGTATATATTAAAAAGTACATCCCAACCAATCACATCTATCCTAGTCACAAAAGGCTGGTTTTCTGCTGACAATATAATACACCTCACTGACAGATTAAAGGAAAAAAAAAACCACATGATCATTACACTAGATTCAGAAAACATACTTCATAGAATTCAAAATCCATTCAAAATAAAGACAAACAGAACACAGACCACAAGACCAACAACAACAACAAAAGAAAGAAACAAAAACCCAATGACCGAGGTCATTCCCAAATAAATCGTGCACACTAGAAATAGCAATGGCCTTCCTGCAACTGACCGAGGTCATTCCCAAATAAATCGTGCACACTAGAAATAGCAATGGCCTTCCTGAAACTGACCGAGGTCATTCCCAAATGAATCTGCAGCAACTTCACATTCCATGGCAAACACCTGAGAGCACTTCCTCTGTGAGGAGCTAGAAGGCAAGGGCTGCATTTTCACCACTGCTGTTCTGCTCAACACAGTGCGGGTGGTTCTGGAGAGTGGAGTAAGATCAGGAAATCGGGCAGAGTTGAGGATGAAAAAGGAAGAAATAAATGTGTCATTATTTGGAGAGGGTGTAATTATCTAACTACAAGATCCAAAAGAAACCACAGATCAATTATTGGAATTAAATGAGTTTAGCAAGGCTGGTGGATGCAAAATCAATAGAAAATGTCAAGTGCAATTCTATTAACCAGCTGTGATGGTTAATACTGAGTGTCAACTTGATTGGATTGAGGGATACAAAGTATTAATCTTGGGTGTGTCTGTGTGGGTGTTGCCAAAAGAGATTAACATTTGAGTCAGTGGGCTGGGGAAGGAAGACGCACCCTTAATCGGGTGGGCACAATCTAATCAGCTTCCAGAGAATATAAAACGGGCAGAAAAACATGAAAAAGAGAGACGGGCCAAACCTCCAAGCCTACATCTTTCTCCAGTGCTGGCCTCTTCCTGCCCTCCAACATCAGACTCCAAGTTGTTCAGTTTTGAGACTGGGACTGGCTCTCCTTGCCCCTCAGTTTGCAGCCTATTATGGGACCTTGTGATCCTGTAAGTTAATGTATGTATCCTATTAGTTCTGTCCCTCTAATTAGTCTGAACCCTGACTAATACACTAGCAGACATAAATTCTAAAAATTACATTTACAAAATGAAACATACACCAAAAATATCCAAAGAAGATATGTAAGAGTAAATTTAAACCAGGTTTGCAAGCAGTTTACGGAGAAAATTATAAAAATTTATGGAGAAAGTATTTTTTAAGTAAATAAACTGGGAACTATACCACGTATTGAAAGTTTCAACAGCTGAAGTTTATAAATTCTCCCTCCATTGGTGTATAAACTTAATGCAGTTCACACTAATCTCCCAAAAGTGTTTTTAGAAGAACTGAACAAACTTATTCTAAATTGTGTGTGTGCATGAGTGACACACATATACACACATGCAAAAGGCCAAGGACGGCCAGGACACTCTTAAGAGCAGCATGCCCAGGTGACTGGCTGTACCAAATGCCCCATCTGTGTGGTGAAGCTGCAGTAAGAAAGAATGTGTGGTGTTGTTACAACAGTGGACAAAAGATGAGTGGAACATAGTGGAGAGTCTGAAAGCAAATCCACCCATACACAGAAGTTTGATAAATAGCAGAGGCTCCAAAGATCAGTAAGGAAAGGAAGACTTTCTCGATAAATTGTTCTGGGACAATTGATTATTCCTATGGAAAGATAATTGTAAGCATGCATCACACTCTTCCCAAAAATGCAGTTCAGCGGGACTAAAGACATAATTGTGAAAGATGAAAGTACAAAAATGTTACAAGATAATCTACGAGACTATGTCCTTGGGTTAGGGACAATTTCTTTAAGAAAACATAAAAATGCAAACCATAAAGGAATAAACTGCATTGAAATCAATGTATTTTCCTGCCAAAGAATATCAAAATGAGAGTGAAAAGACAGACTGTAAAATGAGAGAAGATCTTGGAAATAATGTAATTGACAAATAATTTGAATCTTAAATGTATAAAGAAATGATGAGCATCAATAAGAAAGGGGCAAAGAACCCAAAAGAAAAATAGGTTAAAAGACATGAACAGGTGTTTTACAGAAGTTGTGACATGAACAGAAAATGCACCCATGCAAAGATGTTCAGCACCATCAGTAATAAAATATACACACAGCAAAACCTACAGAAACTTTGCCACATGTACACTGGAAAACATGAGCAAAATGCACATAGCAACACTGTAAATACATTTAAAAACAGAAAACTACATATCCATGGACAAAGGACCGGATAAAGGCATTGTGATACATTTGTATAATGGACTATGACAGAAAATTGAAAAAGATTCAATTACAGCTAATGTTTCCACATGTTGATACAAGATAATATAGGAGACTTCATATAACTTTATGTAACTGTTACCAGACAGTATGTACACTCAGGGTACATCAAGTGTCTACACTCATGTTACAGTATAGTGACAAGACAGTCAGTATCTACACTCATGTTGATGTAACCTCAAGTCACATGAGTATAGATACTGTCTGGTAACAGTTATATAATGTTCAAAATGTAAATGGTATATTGTTTAGAGATCCATAAATGGCAGGGAAACATAAAGAAAATTCAGAGGAGTGGTTGGTCTGGTGGAGGAGGGACCTGGAACCCGGTGGACCTGGAGTCCGAGCTCTGAGCATGCTTGGGAATGCTCTGTATTTCATGCTGACTGGAGGGCATGTGAGTGCTCATTTTATTATTTTTTATTCATAAAATATTTCATTAACATTTAAAATGCATCCGAAATAAAAAAAATAATTAAGCGTAGAAAACTAACATCAAACGCTTAGGTCACCCCCTGGAAAAGGAGACATACAAGCTTCATTTGTTTGATCCTGCTCTGAAAGGGCTCTGCACAGCCCTGGGGCGTGAGGAATGCTGTGCTGGATAACTGACCCACCGGGTCCAGGAGGAGCGTTTTGTTCCAGTTGGGGTTCAGTGTCTGCCCTGGGGCTCTGACAGCTCATTAATGGAAGCTGCAAAGATTTTAGAGGGAAATATCAGTTAGGTCAATGTTTCATTCCCTTTTAGAATGCTCAGTGGGGAGAGAGATAAGGGTGTTGGATTAATTACACCAGATGCTGTATCAGGAGACATCCAGCTTCTGTGCACTGCCAAAAAAAGAAAAAATCCTTATGGGTGGCCTTGAATACAAATATACAAATACCACATTCATGGTAATAACACTGTATTTGTAGTGCATTTAAGAGGTGTTCAAAGGCTTCTCACAGACATGAGAACATTTGGTCTTGAGAGAAGTCATTCTGAACACTGAGTACAGACTTGAGAGTTCGGTCCAAAGGAAGAAGCTGGGCCGTGTCTTCTTCAGTTTCAGTTCTGACACCATCCCTGATATGTGACCCGGGAAAGTTACTTCCATTTTCTGAATTTCTACTTTCTCACTGCTGAATGGAGATATTGTGAGCAAAAGAGACAGTATACACCGAGTGCCTAGCATGGTGATGGGAACACTGTGAGCCCTATCTAAAAGGCCGCTGTTACCACTAGTTATTATGTTCCATCCTGCACAGCCATGCAGTGAGACTTGCTGTCTGAAACACAGTGCTTCCATCATAGCAGGCTTTTAGAATAGTGTATTGTTTATAGGTTTGATGGGGGGAAAATCACACTAAAGATTGTTAATATTGCATAAAACACCTAATGATTTGGACAATGACTTCTCATGCAGGATTCAAAGAAAAAGAAAACAAAGTAATTTTATAACATCCCGATCTTAACTTTGAGTTGAATTGAGTTAAACTGACCAGGAGCAAAGTAAACTACGATGTGGCTGGCAACCTCCAAGCTGTGTATGTTGATCTAAGGAAGTACAGCTGCCTTTTTGAAACAACAATTTCCCTGGGAATGTTTTAATGACCAGCAATTTTATATTCAGCACCTCCCTTGTGATAGGCCTGGTGATTAAAAATATAATCTAACAGATTCTATATTTTATTATGAAGTTGGAATGTTGACCTTGAAACTTCAAAGTTTATTAAAGAGGTCATCCAGTCCCAGTCCCGCCTGTAAGCATCTAAACCCAGGATGCTCAGACATGGTTGTACATCAGAAGCCCCTGGGGAGCTTTCAAATACCCTGATGCCCGGGCTCCACCCTGGTCCAAATGAACCAGAGCTTCTGGGCATGCAGCCACAGCATTGGTAGGTACACAAGTTGAAGCGTAGCTGAGTTAAGAAACATTATTCTAAACAATCATCTGCCACCATAAACCTTTTGTTTCCCTAAATGTGTACCAGGCTGTTGAACCCTTGGCTAGTAAAATTTTAGGGTTATTGGAAAAAGGGATTTAGAGACTCTGCCACCTCACTGGGAAATTACGAATACATTGGCACTTTTCTTTATGAGACAGGAGGGGAAAGGCCAGCTAAGCAGCTGCTTGCCACGCTGGCTCTGTTACAACACAGATTCACTGCTCAGATAGGATTCAGCAGGGCAGTGGGAGACGGCTGACTCTGTGTAACAATGAGACGTTCTATTATAGTTCATCAGCCTAGCATAGATCATTCGCTTTTCCATTGACTGATTAATTTATTCCTTTATTATTCTGAGTCTTTTGTAGGGAGTTATCGGAGTCAACTAATCTTGTCGTGCAGTAACATAGGAAATTTAAAAGGCAGCATTCCCTAAGCAAGCCCATCCTGCACCTTGTCCTGTGATGATTAGATTTAGAGAAAGTGGACAGCAGTGACATCTGAGGACCTTCTAAAGACTCAAGTTCCATTAAACAGTCAGATCGCCCAGCTAATTTTAAAAACATGACTTTGTATGCCATGGAGGAAACTAGCTTAATTAAATAGATACATGTATGTGCAATTGTAACCTTTTTATCTGGAGGGTGACTGGAAACTGGTGAGCCTCGGTTTGAACTTGGTGTCATGGTAATTGGGACCCATGTGGTGGCTGAAAAGGCTAAAATTTAAAGGAGGATGCCACAAGGTATGGCTAAAGATGAAACGTCAGCCAACTTCTCTAACAGATGAAAATACAGAAATAAATTTCGTAAAAATTCATAAATTGAGTTTATGCTTAAATTGAAAAAAGTAATTGATTTTCATCTTGGGTAAATAATATGCCTTAATTGACCGAGTCACCCATTCAAATTTTGAGCACGTATTTAATGCTTACTAACAGTCTACACAAAGAGGCTGAGGACACAGCAGTGGACGTGAGAGGTAGTTCTTCCTAAGGAGCTTGGATTTGGCTGGGGGAAAATAACAAGGAAACGGGTCACAACAGCAGAGAGTGATGAGTGTGGTGATAAGGCAATGGCAGAGTGGCAGGGGATACAGCAGAGGGGTCTCAAGCCCAATCTTCAGGGATTGGAGTTAGGGGTGAGGGATGGCAGATTAAGAGTGTGTCCTGGGCTGGGCACAGTGGCTCATGCCTGTAATCCCAGCACTTTGGGAGGTGGAGGTAGAAGGATTGCTTAGTGCAGGAGTTCCAGACCAGCTTGGGCAACACAGTGAGACCCCCAGCTCTACAAAAAATACAAAAACTAAACAGGCATGGTGGCACGTGCCTGTGGCCCCAGCTACTTAGGAGGCTGAGGTGGGAGGATCGCTTGAGCCAAGGAGGTTGAGGCTGCAGTGAGCCATGCTGACACCACTGTATTCCAGCCTGGGTGATTGACCTAGACACGGTCTTTAAAAAACATTTTTTAAAAAAGAGTGTGTTCTGGACTTTGTGAACAGCAAATACAAAGTCTTTGCAGTGAGAGCTGGTCTGGGACATTTGCAGAACTGGATGTAGCTCATTATGGCTGGTTTCCAGCCTGGGAGTGCTGGGTGGCAGGAGAGGTCGGGGGAGTGATGGCACCTCAGGTGGGCTTCACAAAGCATGTGAAGGGGTTTGGGTTCTATCCTAAAGGCAGTGGAAAACAGTGGAAGGATTTTACATGGGAAAATGGACGTGAAAAATCAATTCACTAATTTGCTAACTGTTTTTTTAGAGTGGAAATAGCTGAACTAGATGTGAGCCATTACACAAAAAAATAAAACAACAACAACAACAACAACAACAAAATGAAACAAAAGAACAAAAGCAAAACCCACAGTCTGAAAAAAAACCAAAGTGGTCTGTCATTGAAACGGACTCATTCATTACCTGTGCTCAGGTCTATCATGAGAAAGGCACTGTGCTCCCCACACATCAGAGAAGTGAAATAAAACCTCGTGGGCTGTGCAAATACCCACGTCAAAGGGCAGAAGTATGTTAGCATCCAGTATTGATAATTAACCTCTAATAATCAATCAGGGCTAACAAAATTCTGCAAAGGAGGAGCCCTGTGAAGTCTACTTTGCATAAAAGTCCAGCGGAATCATTCACAAATAACTGACTTGGACACGCTAAAATTTCTCCAGAAGTTCTTAGAAACCCCTTAAGTGAGCAAATTATCTTCTGTTCTGTGCCCTCTCTGTCTCCACGTTTAACAACCCAGACAATAACCTCTGAGGTCCTCACAGGGCATTAGAATGAGGGCCGACCCCAATTTCAAACCCGAGAGTGAGTGAGGGGCACACGCCCAGGAGGCCTCACTGTTCCTTATGACACTGAGGAGACGATCACCTCGGTGTCCTGGTGGGACAAGAAGTGAGGTGCTTTCATCCTCTGAAATGTCCTTATAAAGCCAAGAAGTTCAGGTGCTTTCGCCTTGTTCAGTTCAGCCTGATCCTGACAGGTTTTAATCAGGAGCACTCTCTATCTTCCTTTTAAGATCTTTCACAGCATAACAAACATTTTAAGACAAATGTCTGACTCAAAAATCCAGATTTTCTTCCTTGGTATCGCTCACAATCTGAACTGAATCTGAACTGCTGAATTAATTTGCCATCAGACAAGTTGTTAAAGCTCAAAAATTTTAGGTTATAACATCAAGGTTTTCCAATTTCCATGAATGTTGGAACTTATGTCTATAAATCTGACATTTAATTTTACTTTCCCTTCTGGATGGCATTCATTTAACAAGTATTTGTTGAGAACCTATACTCTGTGCAGTGCTGAGCAATGGGCTGTGGAAGATAAAAGTCTAATGAAAAACATTCTTTGTCCTTGAACAGCTTACATTTGGTCTGGGAAATAAAGTTATTCAAAAGTAAAATAGTTGAATAATAAAACAAAGAGGCATAAGATTAACTGCTACAGTAAGTGGGACTGACAGTATTTCAGCAGTTTAAAGGAAGAAAAAGGTCGTGGTTATTCTACAAAGACCAGGAGATGGAACCATTACTTTGATATTTTCCAATTGTGAAACATTTAGGAATTATTATGAAGAGGTGTTCCCTCCACCCAAATGGGAGAATTCCACAAAGTAATCTACAGAACCCGATTAGGTGCACGAAGGAGAATTCTTGGCAGCACCGAGTATAGCCCTCCTTCACCCTACCCGAGGCAACTGGAAAAGCCTCCAAATGTTCAGAAGCTGCTCCCTCCACAGGACAAGAAACAGGGTCTGCCATGGCTGCAAGTGTGGTGCGGCTCCACGCCCCATCATCCAAAGGTCTCAAAAGGCTATGTTAATTTATAACTGCCTTGTTACATTCTCTCCAGAATCTACCACTAAGTGCACTCTTCCTTAATGCACAACTCTGGTCCTGCTTTAAATGCTATTTGATAAATGATCTTGAAATTCTCTAACCTAATATTGCTGAGGCTGATGTGGGGGCACCCTTCTAAATTTGATTATTCCTAAGAAATGATACACTGTTTCAGTCACAAGTGAATTAAGGAAGCTCTGATAAGGAAGTAAATAGGGTTTATCTTCACCGGCCAATGTGGGCAAGCAGGTCAGGCCCTGTTTCAACCCTGCATCCGCCTTTTCCTTAATTTCGTTTTGGCTTAATAGTGAGTCTCAAGGCTCACTTACCATTTTTTTTGAAATGTATTCTCTTATTGTGAAATATACAACACATTATTATTGAGTATAGTTCTCTTGTATCCCGTACGTGTATACAACGAAGGCCTGTCAATTAAAAATAATTTTATTTTAGATATTAAACACTCATAATCTGTGACCTTGAATTTTGTTATTCTGCTTTCTATCCTTCAAAAAGAGAGTGAGTCCCAGAAAATATCTCTGAAGGGTTTGCAACAGGGCTTTCAAACCGGTGGAATTAAAGGCACTGTGATCCTCGGAGGGTGACTGGCGGCTTATTTATGTTTGGACTCTCTGCAAAAAGCGCCTCTTTTTAACCCTCAACACAACTTGAGCACATGTTTATTGAGTAGAGTTCCTAAATCTCATTTTTAACAACACATTTTCTTCTCTTTTTAATTTAAAAAATATATATATAATGTTGCTTTAACCAAGAAAGTTTTAGAAGGGGAAAAAAAGCCCACAGTCTGGCCAGTCCAAATAATTATTTTGACTAATATATGACTTCCTAATCCTTTCCATATGCCAACATACCAAATGGCTTATTGGTAATCCTGCTGTTGTTTGATGGATGATATATGCTCATGCTCCCATGCAGTCTTCCTAATCAGAATCTTAAATGGTTATATAATACCTCTTCCTATGGCTACTCCACGATTTAGCAAATCGCTCGCCTCTCAACACTTAGGACATTTCCAGCTTTTAGAAATTCTTGTTATGGATAACAGTGTTATGGATGTGTTTGTTGATACAGCTTTGGGCTTCTTTTTAAAGGGATTTCTGTGATCTTGTATAGGAATGTCTTTATGACTCTTTCTGCATATTTTCATATTGTTTTATAAATAAATTTTCTCTTATGCCTCTTCCATTTATACAGAGTTAAAACAAATCTCCACCTCCTCCTGATGTCCTACTTACATTTTCCTTCTCTCACTTCCCCCATAATCCTATGATTACGATTTTCCTTTCATGTTCTGAAATCCCTGTATCTCAGGAGTAGAGCCTCTTGGTGGCAGGAAAGGGCCCCATAATTATTTCCTAATTCTCCTCACTCTTTAACCATGACCATCAGGTATCTCTGTCATACGACCCCATCCATTCATATTAATTACCAAAAACTCAGCTTATTTACTTGAGTGCAAGTGAATATTAAAGTGATTTAGCCCCACAGAGCCAGGAAGTGATAACATATTGCGTTAAATTTGAAGGGTACCTTTGGTAGAGCTAACAAATCACTCACCAAACTGTCTCCATCCATTATCTGAGGATACAGAAGGCGATTTCCATCCGTGCGATATTAATTTCTTGGCTACTGTCATGGACCTCAGTGCTCATGATGAATGTTTTTACAATGAATACCAAATTAACCCAAACTGATTAGAGGCTTTTATAAGTTATTAATGGGATGTCACTTTAGTCTGGTCTTCTCCACATATAGGACATTTCATTAAAGACTCTCCTCTTTCTGGAAAGATCAATCTTCCTCCCCTCGTTGGATTTGTCCACTTCAGTAAAGTGCTCCCTGCCCCCTTTGCTACAGCCACGGGACTGGGTGGGCAGCGCTAACCCTGAGCCAGGCTGTAACTCGTAGGAGGAGGCCACGGGCCCATTTCTGCTCAGCTCCCTGGTGGTTGCCCCCGTGGTGATGGGGAACTGCAGACCGGATGCAGGCTTCCTAGACTGGATACAGAAAGCAGGACATCCAGCTTCTTATAAGAAACATATTCTCTCCATTCAAGGGACAATTTCTGGCATGGCATTAGTGTAGGGGAATTGCTGTCACCTGACAATGGCCTTTTCTAAAGCCACAGACACTTGAATTCTTACAAGGGGATAAGACTTCAGGAGGTAGAAATCGATGTTGTTTTCTGAACATTCCCCCTCCCTCCCTAAGAGTGGGAGAAGAGCAAGGTGTGAGTCCACACAGGTACACCTTGGATGGTGATGGACAAGGTGGCTGGCCCATCATGGAGCCCTCTGGACACCAACCCTAGCTTCTGTCTCTATCCTGAGTTTCTCTGCTTTATCAAGGGCAGCCCAACTCTCCTGACACACACCAGACTTCCATCTGATGAAATTCTTATTTTCCTTCTGTGTCCGGAATTGGTGCGTTCTTGGTCTCACTGGCTTCAAGAATGAAGCCTCGGACCCTCGCGGTGAGTGTTACAGCTCTTAAGGTGGCGTGTCTGGAGTTTGTTCCCTCTGATGTTCAGATGTGTTCAGAGTTTCTTCCTTCTGGTGGGTTCGTGGTCTTGCTGGCTCAGGAGTGAAGCTGCAGACCTTCGCAGTGAGTGTTACAGTTCTTAAGGCAGAGCATCTGGAGTTGTTCGTTCCTCCCGGTGGGCTCGTGGTCTCGCTGGCTTCAGGAGTGAAGCTGCAGACCTTCGCGGTGAATGTTACAGCTCATAAAAGCAGTGTGGACCCAAAGAGTGAGCAGTAGCAAGATTTATTGCAAAGAGCGAAAGAACAAAGGTTCCACAGTGTGGAAGGGGACCTGAGCGGGTTGCCACTGCTGGCTGGGGCAGCCTGCTTTTATTCTCTTATCTGGCCCCACCCACGTCCTGCTGATTGGTAGAGCCCAGTGGTCTGTTTTAACAGGGTGCTGATTGGTGCGTTTACAATCCCTGAGCTAGACATAAAGGTTCTCCACATCCCCATCAGATCAGTTAGATACAGAGTATCCACACAAAGGTTCTCCAAGGCCCCACCAGAGCAGCTAGATACAGTGTCGATTGGTGCATCCACAAACCCTGAGCTAGACACAGGGTGCTGATTGGTGTATTTATAATCCCTGAGCTAGACATAAAGGTTTTCCACATCCCCACCAGACTCAGGAGCCCAGCTGGCTTCACCCAGTGGATCCTGCACCGGGGCTGCAGGTGGAGCTGCCTGCCAGTACCGCACCGTGCACTCGCACTCCTCAGCCCCTGGGTGGTCGATGGGACTGGGCGCTGTGGAGAAGGGGGCACACTCGTCGGGGAGGCTCGGGCTGCACAGGAGCCCATGGAGGCGGGGGAAGGCTTAGGCATGGTGCGCTGCAGGTCCCGAGCCCTGCCCCTGTGGGAAGGCAGCTAAGGCCCAGTGAGAAATGGAGCGCAGCGCCGGTGGGCTGGCACTGCTGGGGGACCCAGTACACCCTCCGCAGCTGCTGGCCAGGGTGGTAAGTCCCTCACTGCCCGGGGCTGGCAGGGCTGGCCGGCTGCTCCAAGTGCAGGGCCCCCCAAGCCCACGCTCACCCGGAACTCCAGCTGGCCCACAAGCGCCGCTCGCAGCCCGGGTTCCCCTTCACGCCTCTCCCTCCACACCTCCCTGCAAGCTGAGGGAGCCGGCTCCCGCCTTGGCCAGCCCAGAAGGGGCTCCCACAGTGCAGCGGGGGGCTGAAGGGCTCCTCAAGTGCCACCAAAGTGGGAGCCCAGGCAGAGGAGGTGCCGAGAGTGAGCAAGGGCTGTGAGGACTGCCAGCACGCTGTCACCTCTCACTTCTCATTCTCCACAGCTCGATTAACCCAAATAGTAAAAGCAGCAACAATTAAAGACATTTATTGAGAATGTTATTTACACAAGGCTGGACAGCCTGTACTTCAAGTAGATTATTTTACTCTCCACCATGAGCCCTACAGGGTAGGCACTGTTACTTCAGTCAACAGACTAAGAGATGGAAGCTCAGGGATTAAGTCTCTTAGTCAAGGTCACGCAGCCAGTAAGTGCTGAAACCACATCTGAATCTGGCCCTTTTGACTCCAAAGCTTTTGTTACTAATAACCCTTTAAGGGCAAAACAAACAAAATAAAATACTCTTTTCCCTCTCAGGCTTAAACTGAGTTTGTCCGGAATTGTTTCCTTCTGGTGGGTTCTTGGTCTTGCTGACTTCAAGAATGAAGCCGCGGACCCTCGTGGTGAGTGTTATGGTTCTTAAAGATGGTGTGTCCAGAGTTTGTTCCTTCAGATGTTCAGGTGTGTCTGGAGTTTCTCCCTTCCAGTGGGTTGGTGGTCTTGGTGACTTCAGGAGTGAAGCCACAGACCTTGGCATTCAGTGTTACAGCTCTTAAAGGTGGCGCGCTGAGTTGTTTGTTCTTCCGGGTGGGTTTGTGGTCTTGCTGACTTCAGAAGTGAAGCCGCAGACCTTGGCAGTGAGTGTTACAGCTGATAAATGTAGTGCAGACTCAGAGAGTGAGCAGCAGCAAGATTTATTGTGAAGAGGGAAAGAACACAGCACGCAAGTGGAAAGGGACCGAGCGGGTTGCCACTGCTGGCTGTGCGAGGGTGGCCAGCTTTTATTTCCTTATTTGGCCCGCCCCCATCCTGCTGATTGGTTCATTTTACAGAGTGCTGATTGGTCCGTTTTTACAGAGTGCTGATTGGTGTGTTTACAAACCTTTAGCTAGACACAGAGCACTGATTGGTGCGTTTTTACAGAGTGCTGATCGGTGCGTTTACAAACCTTTAGCGAGACACAGAGAGCTGACCGGTGAGTTAACGTTTTACAGAGTGCTGACTGGTGCATTTACAAACCTTTAGCTAGACACAGAGCACTCATTGGTGCGTTTTTACAGAGTGCTGATCGGTGCGTTTACAAACCTTTAGCGAGACACAGAGCGCTGATTGGTGCGTTTTTACAGAGTGCTGACTGGTGCATTTACAAACCTTTAGCGAGACACAGAGTGCTGATTGGTGTGTTTTTACAGAGTGCTGATCCGTGCCTTTAGAAACCTTTAGCTAGACACAGAGCATTGATTGGTGCCTTTACAATCCTTTAGCTAGACAGAAAAGTTCTCCAAGTCCCCACCCGACCCAGAAGCCCAGACGGCTTCACCTCTTACCTAGGACCTTACTATTCTGAGGCTGAGGAGGTGGCCTGGGACCCTACAACGGAGTTTCTCAGTGGGGCTTCCACATCCCAGGCCTGGCTGGGTTCCCACTCCCAGCTGGCTCCTGGCTGCACCCAGCCTGCCCTCACGCTGGCTCTGTGCTGCTGCGGCAGTGCCAGCCACGTGGCCTCCCTGTCACACTGAAATCTGATGGTTCGCCCCACGCGCTCGTCCCCGCGCAGACGCCCACACGTGAGCGATGGGTGAGGTAAAGGCCCTCCATCCCTCTGATCTGCTATCAAACTGCCCTTTCGTCCCTCTAACAAAGCGTTCTGGAGTTTCAAGCGCAAGCTCTTCCTCCATATCTTAGGTTGAATTATTGACATTTTGAAGGCATGCATTTTTACAATTTTAATGGGCTGTTTTAAAAAATTATTTTTATTGAAGGCAGAAACCCCAATGCCATAAGGTGAGTTGGCGCGAGTGCAAAAAAACTCTCAACTCCAATTTTCTTGAATCTTTCACTGATTCATAGAAAAAAGTGTCAAGACACGGTTCTGGGAGGAAGCAGTGCCCGCTGGATCACTGACAGATACTCATGGGTAGGTAAAGGAAGGCCCACGCTCTCTCGCTGTTGGCGTATTAAGAAGAAAAACAGCTATCTTTGGAATAGTTTGCTTGGAATGGGCTCCATCCACTTGAAGTGGGAAATTAAGAAAACAACAGAATAATAGCATAAGTAGTAATAGTAAAAATTATAATAATAGTAAGAAAAATAACAATAGCTCATAGAATGAAATTCTGTATTAACCAAGGCTGAGGAGAATTTAAGCAGCCCCCCTGAAGTTAAAGTTAGAAGAGAATATTAACTGCCTGTCCCAAGAAACAATAACCATATCTATCCTCCACATATTTTGTAGGCTCTGTAAACTCCTGTTTCTTCCCTGCACAACTGCAAGGTAACAAGACAGATAAGCACAAGCTGCAAACCAAGTTCTCACAGAGATGTAAGCCATGTTGCAAAAGTGTCACAGCAGCCTTTTGTTCTCAATTCTGTAAGCCTGCTTCACATAGTTCCTGCCTCGAAATGCTTAAAAGGGACTCGTTTTCTTTGTTCTGGGTTCAGCCTTTAGGACACATGTCCACTGGGCCGGTGTACACCTTAAAATAAACACCCTCCTGCACTCCATCCAGTCTCTCTGGTTCCTTAAATCCCACTTCACACTGAGGTGTGGCTTAGAGAGCCACAACTGCCACAGGCTTGAGAGGGTGTAGCAATCACTAAGGTGGGGCTGGTGCAGGGTGTGGATACGGTGTCTGTGTGAGTCAGTCAGGGAATGCCCGTGTAGGAGGTCACATGGGGAAGGGCAGCTGGACCTCCAGACAGCATGCCTCATGGCCGTGGCCCGGAACACCTGTGCAGGAGGTAAGGACAGCTGGACCTCCAGACAGCACACCCCATGGCCGCGGCCGGGAACACCTATGTAGGAGGTCACATGGGGAAGGGCGGCTGGACCTCCAGACGGCACGCTCCACGGCCATGTCCCCGCCCCCGGGGAGTTTTTCTCAGAGCTGGATTGGCCTGACGGGCCCTGTATCAAGCAAGTAGGGAATGACCACTTAGGCGGTGAGGCCTGTCTGGATGGCTTTGTTCTCAGGGGCATCATTTTGTTAAGACTTGAAGATCTAAGGATCTTGGTGAAAAATGAGAAGAATATCAAACACATAGTATGACAGCCCCTGCTGTGGACAGGACAGGAAAGCTTGGGCAGTGTGAACAGATGGGGACAGTTATGAGAGTGACCGTGCCAGAGCAGGGCAATGGGCAGCATTCGCGGTTGGGGAAAGCAAGTGAATGTGCCAATAGGTGGATTTGCCATCAGAAGTGGAAGCCAGTGAGGAAAGGCACCATGTCCTTCTTCTGCATCTGGGATCTAGCAATATCCAGAACACAGGAAGTATTCAATAAGAGTTGACTGAATCCATAAACAAACGAGTGCATAAGAGAATGACGGAAATGTACATGCACGGCAGGACCGGCCTGCAGAGTCCTGTGCACTGAGCTGGCCTGTGACCATGGCAATCGCTGGCCACATGTGCCATTCCAGAGAGCCCTAGGGCTGGCAGCATCTTTGGGAGTCCAGTCTACCTGCTCCTAAGACCTTGCCAAGGGAGCTGCCATCCTAACCATTAAAACACAGCACAATTTTTTTCTTTTTTTCTTTATTATACTTTCAGTTCTAAGGTGCATGTTCACAACGTGGTTTGTTACATAGGTATACATGTGCCATGTTGGCTTGCTGCACCCATCAACCTGTCATTTACATTAGGTATTTCTCCTAGTGCTATCCCTCCCCTGGACAGGCCCCGGTGTGGATGTTCCCTGCCCTGTGTCCATGTGTTCTCATTGTTCAATTCCCACCTATGAGTGAGAACATGCAGTAAAACACAGCACAATTTAAATGCGGATTTATTGACGCTCTCTGATAAACTATTCTGTGACCTTCTGTGGAAAACTATTCTAGGATCTAAAATGCCATATAATCAAGGCAATTCTTCTTAAAGTCTGATTCAAATCTCCCATTTTGATAAACATGTTATTCTCCTGTCTCCAGGGAGACACAGGGCAGTTGCTCACTGATTTTCACCACCTCTCAGCCTCTCATGGTCTGGAGATGATGAGGAAGTTGACCTCTCCTTCTAAGCTGCGAAGCATGGCTGTGAGAATTCCTTAGTTTCCCTCCATGGTGTTCGTAATTGCACCTGCTCCTTTGGGGAACGCTGTCTCTTGGGGACAGCTCTGTCCCCAATTCCAGCAGGTTTCCCGGCTAACTACTCCACTGCTCTTCATCTGTCACATTTTGACGCTGTCTCTGCATTGAAGACTTCCCAATGGACTCATTAAATTTCCCGTTCAAAGCTCTTCATTTATCACTATCATGGTAGCAAGCCAACCAAAGAGAGACACATTCACTTTGTCTCTGATCTTCCAAGCGTACAAGCAAAGATTCTGGCTTTGAATTCTTAATGTTGCCTAATGCTGCACAGACTTCCTTGGGAAAATTTCCATGGCACTTGTTTCCAAAGGAAAACATGATGATGCACCAAATTCACATGAGCTCCCTCCCCTTGCACATCAACCTGCAAATGCACCCTGAGGCAGCTTCAACTCCAAGTGCGTGTGCTAAGAACAAGGAAGGCCACCGCAGCTGCCTCAAAGTCTGTGTGCTTCCAGGAAATGTCTCTAGTAGAACTACCATATCAGGAAATATGTGGACATTCCTAAACCAGACAACGTAATCACATTCTAGGTCAGCAGAAACTAAACCTCCCATAAACAGACAAACACACGGTGGGGGGCAGGACTTCATGAAAAGATCAAAGAAAAGAAACATGGAGGGCCGGGCACAGTGGCTCACACCTATAATCCCAGCACTTTGGGAGGCCGAGGTGGGTGGATCACTTGAGGTCAGGAGTTCAAGACCAGCCTGGCCAAAACGGTGAAACCCCATCTCTGATAAAAATACAAAAATTATCCAGGTATGGTGGTGCACACCTGTAGTCCCAGCTACTTGGGAGGCTGGGGCAGGAAAATTGCTTGAACCCAGGAGGTGGAGGTTGGAGTGAGCAGAAATTGCGCCACTGCACTCCAGCCTGGGTGACAGAGGGAGATTCCAGTTAAAAAAAAAAAAAAAAAAAAAAAAAAGAAACATGGAGGAAATCTCAGTTCAGGCAGATTCGTCTGCAGAGGACACAACGAGGAAAGAAGTGTACAGAGAAATACGTTGAAACAGCATATGTTTCGAACGTTTATGTTTCCCGACTGGCCACTCCAGTTTGGAGGAAGAGGAAGCAAAGGAGAGACACTGTGTTAACATTTTACCTAGGATTTCTCATTTAATCCTATTTAATCTGGCCAAGTCTATTTCCTAGATCACATCCTGGGTCCTCAGCAAAGATTTGGAAGCAATCTTGTTATTCGTCATAAACTCCAGCCCCAGACCAGCATCGTCACAGAAGTGGCTTCCGGCAGCTTGGGGGCCTCCTCCCACCCACCCCACTAACAACACACAGGCCACTCCCCCGGCAGTCATCACTACCGGAGAAATGTTCTATGGGTCTCACAACACTTACTCTAAAAGGTAAGAGCTAATTGGCAACCACATCGTGGCACTGGGAAAAGATGCCCTCACCCACCCCTGGTTCCCTGGGTCATCTCCTGTGATATGGGGGCTCCGGACCCAAAGGCAGCACTGAAATCTCTCAGCACAGGAGGCTACATGTTCCCAAAGCTCTTTGCAAACTTCAACTGCAGCTGTGTTCTCTGCTCCCAAAGGAGAATTACTCACTTCAATCTGACTCACTATAATTAGAGTAGGTTGACTTTAGGGAGCAATATTTACTTTTTAAAATAAAATGGCAATGAGGGGCTTGTTGCTTGGCATCACTTAATAGGTTAGGGCTTGCAAGGCCTGCTCTTGAGTTGTGAATTTTCTGTGCAGACGGAGCAGGTGTGGGGAGTACCTGTCATGAGGTGGTGGCTCTGGGGTCAGGCTTTCCCCATGAGAACAACCAAGAGAGCATATGATCCCCTAAAACAGGGGTCAGCAAACTATAACCCATAGGCCAAGCCACCTGTGTTGGGAAGGATAGCTTTATTGGAACACAGCCATGCCCATCTTATCTATACTGTCTGCAGCTGCTTCCATGCTGCAGTAAGGGAGATGAGTCATCGTGTTAGAAACCGTCTGTCTGCAAAGACGGAAACATGTGCTATCTGACCTTCTGCAGAAGAAGGCGGCCCCTGATCCAGCACATAGGGCATTCACTCAACAATGAGCTATATTGCCTCTTAAGCTCAGTACATGCATGTATCATAACACTATTAAAGGCCAAATGGATTTAAAAACTCAAAAGTTCCACAAGCATATAGCACCTTTGGTACTAAACTCAAGTATTAACAGTTATTACTTACCTGAACATTCATTTCTTTGAAGCAGAAAGGAAGTCAAATTTCTGTCACCTCTAGTACTGTCCTAGAATGTATTCGTAGATGCTGGCTATTTGCCACCATCCAGTTCTTCATGCTGAAGTGGTTTGAAACCACAAAAATATATTAACTAATGAATTAATCAATCTGTTTGTGCTTTCATCTTTTACCTCAACAAACGTGTACTGGGCACCAGGCACTGTGCTGGGTGTGTTAGAATACGAAGATGAAATAGGCTCACTGTGTGGACTCAGGGTACCTGTATTAGTTCGTTCTCATGCTGCTATGAAGAAATATTTGAGACTGAGTAATTTATACAAGAAAGAGGTTTGATTAACTCACGGTTCTGCATTGCTGGGGAGGCCTCAGGAGACTTACAATCATGGCAGAAGGCACCTCTTCACAGGACAGCAGGAGACACAGTGAGTGTCGAGCAAAGGGGGAAACCATCAGATCTCGTGAGAACTCACTATCACTAGAACAGCATGGGAGAAACTGCCCCCATGATTCAATTATCTCCATCTGGTCCCACTGTTGACACATGGGGATTATAATAATTCAAGGTGAGATTTGCGTAGGGACACAGAGCCACACCATATCACCACCTAACCAAGGAGAGAGACATGTCTATAGGCAACAAGAGATCATGTGTACTGGGAGATTGCACGGTGAGACCTGAAGCCCCAGGATGGCTACCTACCATTGTGTGTGTGTGTGTGTGTGTGCGCGTATGTGTGCGCACGTGTGTGTGTTGGGGGAGGTGTCAGGAAGCCTTCTCTGAGAAGTTGTCATTTACTTTGTTTTGTTGCTACTTATTCTGTAAGAGGTTAAACAAGATAACTTCTATAATCACTTATCCCCTCCTCATCTCCAAGGGAGCATGACATGAGTGAAGGTCAGTTGTTCAAGAGGACAATTATAGACTTAATTCTAGAGTGTGTGCATGCACACGCACACAAACACACACACATGCATGCACAGCAACTCCTTTTACAGTTGTGGGTTAAATTTCCTTTATGTTACAAGCTGTTCCCAGAGGCAGGACGACAAGTACCAACTCTACTACAGGACCCAGTTTATTTGCATGTGCAGACAATGAGGCAGGAGTCCACACACTGAGTTACAGCCACTGGGTGATAAGGAGCGAGGCCGCAGGTATGGTGGAAAGAGACCTTGACGTTGTGGTCACATTATGATGGTCTTCTCCTGACTACTATAAAAAGGCTGGGCAATGATCACTCAGTAAGGTTACACATTCCCATCCTTCTCCCTGCAGTGGGGTGATGAGGCCAGGTGCAGAGCTGTGGGTACTGGCTTGTAATGGATCCGCAGCAGGCAGGGAGAGCTCTCTATGGAGGTGTAATGGCCACTTTCACAGATGATTTGATGGATATTGGAAATCTCTTCAATCACAGACTTTCAGAGGGTTTTAAGGTCAACTATTAGAGATTCAGTTGCGTATCAGTCCTGAAAACTTAGGTCTTCTACAATCTCCTATTAAATTGCATTTTTTCCCTTTTTAAGAGTTAATGCCTTTGAGAAAAGACAAATTTTATCTCTTTTTGTGACTGAACTGATGGGTTGGTGTTCCTCGGTCAAGGTCAGCTCTCAGCTGCCTCACTTCCTCCTGTCACCCTGTGATTTTGATCAGTTACATATGCTTTTCAAAACCTCTGTAATCAGTTTTAGCATTAGAGACATGTTAATAATAGCTCAAATGTTAATAGTTTCACAGCCTCTATGCTCTTATTTTTTCAAACCAATTCAAGGCAGTGGAATTAATACATAACCAAGAAAATGCAATTGTACTATGGGGAGAAATAAGACTATTTTCATTTGTAAGATAGATGACAGCCTATCCAATACAATTCTATGTGAACTTTTAGATACGATCATTTTTTGTGCTATTTTAGGAAAAAGGAGCTTTACAAATGCAGGCTTAGGTAATCAGCTTAAAGAGGCAGGAGAAAATGGTGACTTTAAAATGGCAACCATGTCATCTGACCTTCAAACCCGAGGGACTTTTTGCACGTGGCAATACAATGTCTTAAAAATGTCACACAGAACGGACAAATACAGCCAAGTTTTAGTCAAATGCAAGGCTAGAGCTGGAACAAACCTGAGGGATTGTATTATCCAAATCCTTCACTACATGGCTGGGCTGCTGCCTGCCTGCAGCCCGTCAGCTGGAGGTACCGTCCAAGACTAGCTCGACAGTGAGAACCAGGGTGGTAGCCCTCATCTTAGAAATAGTGTTCAGGGCCTTTTTCTCTGCACCATCCTTCCCATTCACAGAAACCCGGCAGTTTTGCCAATTTGAGAAGGAATCCATGAAGATAGCTGATAGAAACCAAGAGGGCTGCAATGGCCATGGGGGATTTTGCATGTTGACGGGACTGGCCTGGCTCCATCAGGGCCAGCAAATCTACTTGCTTAAAAAACCCTCCACAGAGGCTGGGTGCAGTAGCTCATGCCTGTAATGCCAGCACTTTGGGAGGCCGAGGTGGGTGGATTGCCTGAGGTCAGGAGTTCAAGACCAGCCTGGCCAACATAGTGAAACCCCGTCTCTATTAAAAATACAAAAATTAGTTGTGTGTGGTGGTGCATGCCTGTGATCCCAGCTACTCGGGAGGCTGAGGCAGGAGAATCTCTTGAACACAGGAGGCGGAGGTTGCAGTGAGCCGAGGTCGTGCCATTGCACCCCAGCATGGGCAACAAGAGCAAAACTCTGCCTCGAAAAAAAAAAAAAAAAAAACCCTCCACAGAAAGAAGTCTGAGTTCCCAGAGCATCTTTTGATGACAAAACCATTTGGATCATTCTTATTTGCAGTCCTTTTAATGAAGTTGATCTCTTTGAGCTCATGATTCATCTGGAGTCCATAGACACAGCTACAGTTAGGCACCACTTTAACCATGTCAGATGTAGGAACCAAGCACATGCTGTTCCAATTTTAGGAGAATTTGCTATCTAAAAAGAAATGACCCTTTTACATATTCAGACACCCTGGTGTACTTGTCCAGATTTTAATTTACACACACACACACACACACACACACACACACACACACACCACTACCATATACTGGCTGAGTACAGTGAGATCCATTCAGCTTAGAAAATAGAAACTTCCTCAAAACCCAAGTATAGTTACCGAACTTGATTGGCTTACCAGCTGTTGGCCTTTAGGACCCCATCCTGCATACTGAAGTTTTGCATTGCTGACTTCTGGTGGGTCCAGACTTTGAGGATCCCTGAAAATTGAATAAACAAAGAAACAAAAACAAAGCAAAATGTTGGGAACCAAGAATTTAAGCTGCTGCAATTTTATCCCCTACCTATAACTTAACTCCTTTCTCCTTCCAGAGCTTGTCTCTTGTGTTACTAAGTAATATGTCTCATTTAGTCTCTATTAGGTTTCTTCAGATGTATATAATTTATACGAAGCTGAAATAGGTCCATCATTGCTTAACCCAAATAGTAAATACTCATTAAGAGAGAACATGCAGTGAAATCTTTGGATCAGCTTCTTAAATCTCCAGAACAGTCAAAGTTAAAAATTAAAATGCAGAGCCATGCAGTGATCTACCTCCACAATTTGTAGCTCTATCTTTGGTTCTCCTCGAAGATAATTTTTTCTAGGTATAATGCAGGTCGTTATGACCTTACAAACCTGGTGGCATCAGGTTTTGTGTTGGTTTGTGTTGATAGATACAAGTCGAGAGAGAGAGGGAGGAAGGGGATAAATTGAAAGATATATTTCCTTTCAAACCTCACTTATATTTTTTATCCTCAATGCACTGATTAAATACCAATACCACCTCAACAAAAACCTCTCTAAGTACTTAAAGGTTATAGTGAGTAAAGGTCATGGTGGGAAAAATGAAAAGAGCTAACATTTTTCTAAGTATTAAGTATTTCAGTATATTTTGTAGCTACTGCTGTCTCCAACATGTAGAAAAGATTCATTTTCGTGTTTCTTTTGGATGACACCCCTCCACGTGAAGAATGATATCTGTGTTCTGCTGAGTCTGCTGGGCTCTGTCAGGTAAGCACCCTATCACTTAGCTATAATTTCTTATGTGGGGCTGGGTGCGGTGGCTCACACCTGTAATCCCAGCACTTTGGGAGGCTGAGGCGGTCGATCACAAGGTCAGGAGATCGAGACCATCCTGGCTAACACAGTGAAACCCCATCTCTGCTAAAAATACAAAAAATTAGCTGGGCACGGTGGCAGGCGCCTGTAGTCCCAGCTACTCGGGAGGCTGAGCCAGGAGAATGGCGTGAACCTGGGAGGCGGAGCTTGCAGTGAGCGGAGATCATGCCACTGCACTGTAGCCTGGGTGACAGAGCGAAACTCTGTCTTGAAAAAAAAAATATGTATGTGTATATATATATATATGTGTGTATATATATGTGTATATATATATATATGTGTGTGTATATATATGTGTATACACATATATATACACACACATTTTTTAAGACATATATACACATATATATACATATATACATATATACACACATATATATACATATATACACACACATATATATATACACATATATATACACACACACACACACACACAGCTGGGAATGCACCCACTCATCTGTAGAGAGAAATGGTTGAATGGCCTTTGGAAAGGGAAGATGCTGCATGCCCATGTTCAGGGGTTGCATGAACAAAGGAGATGAGGCAGGAAGGGAAGGAAGGTGAAGGGGCTAAGGACATGGTGGACTGGAATCAATAGAAGATACAAAAGCAACGGCTGAATAAAACTACCAGGAAAAACAAGGACTACATTTAGAGTAAAGAGAGATGGGGGAGGCTAGAGAGTCCAGAATGTCCCAGGTAGTTTTAGATGAAGTGCCTGGGTTTGGAGAAGCCAGGAAGCCTGAGGGTAGAGCGACGATGCCAACTCAGAGAAGACATTGCTGCTTAGAAACCAGCTGGGAAGGCAGCTGCCCAGCAATTGGAAGATGCAAGCGAGTCCTAATATTGCAGGTTCTGTTAATAGATGAGTTTTTAACATTTGTGTGGTTTTGTTTTGTTTTGTTTTGAGGAGTCTTGCTCTGTTGCTCAGGCTGGAGTGTAGTGGCAGGACCTCGGCTCACTGCAACCTCCGCCTCCCAGGTTCAAGTGATTCTCCTGCCTCAGCCTCCCGAGTAGCTGGGATTACAGGAACCTGCCATGACGCCCAGCTAATTTTTGTATTTTTAGTAGAGACAGGGTTTCACCATGTTAGCCAGGCTGGAACTCCTGACCTCAGGCAATCCACCCGCCTCGGCCTCCCAAAGTGCTGGAATTACAGGCGTGAGCCACTGTGCCCAGCTAACTTTTGTATGTTCTGATGTTTCAAAGTATTCTCATAAGCATAGGTTAATTCCTCTTGAACCCTGGTGTAGAGAAAAGCTTTGATGACTCAAAATTCAGGAGCCAGAAATTGAGATGAATAAGTTAGATTACATAAAAACATAAAACTTTTGCATGACAGATGCATCATAAACAAAAGACATCTTACAAACCAGGAGAATATTATTTACAACACATGCCATGGACACGTGGCTAATATCCCTAACATACAAAAAACTTTGAAAAATTGAGGTTATAAAAAAACAAAAAAGATACAAATATGAGAAAAAGACACGAACAGACAATTCGCAAAAAGACATAAAAATGGCCCTCAAACATATGAAAAGGTACTCAAATACATATGAAATTAAGGAAGTAGGAATTAAAACTAATTGAGATATCATTTCTCAACTATGAGACTTGGAAAAAGAAGAAAAAAGTATGACATATGATGCTGGGGAGGCTGTAGGGAAACAGGCACTCTCAGACTTGCTTGTCGGGAAGCAACTGGTGCAAATCATTTCAGAGAGACATTTGACAATACCTAATAAAGTACACACTTAACTTTTAGCCCAACACTTCCACTTCTAGACTCCTAGAGAATTCACCTCAAACAATGCACAAATACATGTGCACAAGTTTGTATTTATTGCAGTTTTATTTGTAGTTGCAAATATTGGAAACAATATGTGGTTGAATAAATGATGGTACATCCTTCTATGTTAAGGCTGAATAGTACTGAGCAGTGAGTGGAGTAGTGGAGGCTACCAGAGGCTGGGAGTGGGAAGGATTGTGGGGATGTTGATAAAAAGATACAAAGTTTCACTTAGACAGGAGGAATAAGTTTTTGAGATCTGTTGCAGAGTATGGTGATTATAGTTAATAAGAATGTAACCCATGTTTCAAAATTGCTAAGAGACAAATGTTAACTGTTGTACCACAATGAAAAAAGATAAGTATATGAGGTGATAGAGATGTTAATTAGCTTGATTTAATAATTTCATAATGTATACATGTAACAAAATATCATATTTTACCCTGTAAATATATACGATTATCATTTGTCAATTTATAAAAACCCCCAAAACTATACCCTCCCCAATACAATGAAGTATGGTGCAGGTGTAAAAGAGAATGAAGAACTCTATAAACAGATATGGAGTGATTTCCATGTCAGAGTTAACAAAGCCTAAGAGTATGTGTTATAGTATGTACGTACGTATGTGTATATATATATACACACACACACACACACACACACACACACATATAGTATGTATATAGTATGATATAGTTATATATCACAGAAGAAAGGGATGTGAGAATATATATAAATTGAGTCTTTTGTGAAAAAAGAAATAAAGGAAGCAGAAGCCAGGAACCAGATTGATTACCTATAGGGTGCAGGTGGAAAGGGGTGGAAAGATAGGACTGCTGAGAGAAGGAAGATTCTCTGTAGTTCCATGAGTAAATGTGTTTCTCCCAGGGGTTTGGATGGTCAGTTCTGAGACTGTGTGCATGCTAGAATTGGACAAATATGTAAACATATTGGAGACAATGAGAGCCAGGTTCTTCACTATTGGAGAAAAATGTTGTAAGGAAAAGGAGAACACTAAAATTAACTGTGAAGTTTGAAATCAGATTCTCTGAGTATATCTTTTTGTACCACCTCAAGTCTCAGACAACACTAGGGTTTCACATACTTCCAAAATAAAACAAACAATAAAAAGGAAACAGGATGCTGGGGAACCCAGAATGGAATAAGAACACCAACAAAAGAACAAAACCCCACTATAAGTGAAACACAAAACTACACTGAAGGGGGTGGAGAGGGAAATAACTAACCATAAGTAACTTTGGGAAACAGTATTTTGACTAGATATGCTAAAGCTAAAAATAAGAAAATTTAAAAAACCCCGTAAATAAATGCTGCAGTTCATTGAGTAAATGTGTTTCTCCCAGGGGTTTGGATGATCAATTCTGAGACTGTGTGCATGCTAGAATTGGATAAATATGTAAATATATTGGAGATAATGAAAGCCAGGTTTTTCACTGTTGGAAAAAATGTTATAAGGAAAAGGGGAACACTAAAATAAACTGTGAAGTTTGAAATCAGGTATCTGGATAAACTCATGGTTTTTAGTCTCTATATACACAGATAGATCCAAAATATAGATATGTGTGTGTCCATGGGTTAGTGTACATACATATATGTCCTGGCTCTGTCCACTGAGAAGGCCTAGAAACAATGACACCCCAGTAGCAATGAGCACAGTTAGCATCTAGGTCTTGGTGTCTAAATACCACCACCCAGTAAAAGAAAATAGGGCTTCTAGGAGGAGCAATTGTATCTGGGCTGGGGCAGGGAAAATACAGAATGAGTCAGGAATATTTTATGGAACCAGAAAGTAATGGAATACTCAAAAAATGGGGGTTTGTTGAAAGAACACGCAAGCTAACCTAAAGGAGTTGTAATGATTCACACTAGAACAGTTTGATCAACAATAACAAAAATTAATGATAGTACTGGATTAACCCACAGAATAAAATACCCATATGTAGCATAGCACAGGCCCTCAATATATGCCTATGAACAAACAAATAAATTAGTAAATAAAGGGAGGTTCGAGAGGTGACTCTCAGCAAAGATCCTTTTGCAACTTTAGAGACAAGCCTAACAAACTCACTTGACTTGTGTTTATTTGGAAATTTCTAAGCACAGAGGACAGAGTGGGAGATCAGAAAGACTTAAACTCTCCATTGCCTTACTTAATATTGAAATTCAGTTTGTTAGATTGTGATTTCCAGTAGGTGTCTAAGATATTCAGAAACAGCAGGGGATTAACTTTTCTTTGATATGACAAATGTAAATTCCCATAAATGCTAATTGGAAATAATATGGAGTTCCTTGAAAGACTGCATGAACACTAGGGCCGATACACCACGGTGAGTCACCATGACTACATGAACACTAGGGCCAATACGCCATGGTGAGTCACCATGACTACATGAACACTAGGGCCAATACGCCACGGTGAGTCACTAATTCCGCTTTTATTACCTGGCTCACCTGTGCTCAATGAGTCCTTTACTTCTTCCATAAGCTAAGATGCATTTCCCTTCCCTCACCACCAACACGTTACAGGAGTTTCCATAGATCCACACTAGGAATCAAAAGGTTTGCTTCCTAGTCCCAACCTTATGACGTACGGATCACATGGCCTTCAGCAACTCTCTGCGTCTTATTTTCTCCTATGGGGACAATAGCTACCCTCCTCTTACAGAATGGTCATGAAAATCAAGAGAAACAATGGCTATTAATTTATAAACTCCAGGATAGTCCAAAGAGGTAATTATTTTCTTTTTGCTAGCTAGTGACTCCCTCAACCTCTCAATCTTTCTCAGTCTCTATAAGTTAAACAAATGACTCCAAGATGTCACAGTGAGCCGTGGCAATCTGTCTTCAAAAACACCAGGATGCCCCTCATGGGGAGGAAGCTGTGAAGTGGTGGAGAGAATTCCAAGAAGCTGTAAATTTAATTCTGAATTCTGCCACTAGAAGCAAAGGGCTTGGGATAATAGAGTAGCTGGATCCAAGTTTGTTTCCTGTGTATAAAACAAGAATAATCATGTTTGCCTCGTAGGGTTGGACTCAATAATCTATTGTATGTGAAAATAGGTAGCACAGAGCTTCCTAGCAGATATTCTATAAATGCTGGTTTATTCATTGATAAACTGGTAAATAATTTGACCATGCAATATAATACACACAACATATATATGTGTAGATGTATATGTGTGTTCCCTTAACCCTTCACTTAATTAGAAAGGATCAATGGTTGAATATTGATAAAATGTTATTACAACAACATTGATAAAATGTTATTACAACAACTATCTATATGTAATTTCTTTTAAAGGCCCAGTAATATGTCAGATATTGGGACAAGTTTACTCTATGGAACTCTGTAGCAAAAACAAATGGGCTCAATCCCTATGTCAGGTGGGAAACTGGGTTTAGGGTCTCAATCCTCAATCATATTCTCTACATCTGTTCCTATGAAAGGAACCTATATTTTTGCACTGGGATTTGATTTCTTGCAGGGTATCAGATTCTTTTCCTTTCAAGTTAAAAGAGGATTTGAGAGTGATTTTTCCAACTTCTTCTCTACTGTGGGAATTCCCTTTTGGATGAGCCACTTGGTGGTCCTTCATCCTCTGCTCCAATCCCCTACCGAATGGCTTTCCTCACACAACTCCTTCTCTGCCCAGACTAGCTAATGCCCAATTTGGTTTTATGCTGAATCTACCTCCTCCACATCAACACCTTGACCTTTGAGAATGAGCTTTGAGAATGACAAATGCAATGTCTCCAACCTCAGCTGACCACTAACCATTCCTATCATCACAACCACCCAGAGGTGTGAGACACGTCTGTCTTCAAATCCAATTCCAATCTTTCCTGCTCTCCTCACATCTCTTTTGGACCTACTGCCCCCTTCCTCTAAAGGGACAAGGAGGTGTGGGGCAGACAGAGGAGCACTGAAGGCTCTCCCTCCCACACCCGCTCCCTCTGCCTTTTGCCTACAGGGCTTCCCTCTCCATCAGCCTCACTCTCAGCCTTTGCCTCTGGGAGTCTCCAGCGTGGCCCAGGGTCCCTGCTTCCCTGCAGAAGGCTTCCTCCCGGACACACTGAAGTACCTGGTGCTCCTCCCTCCTCTCAGTCTCCAATGACCAGGCATCCCCTTTCCATCTCGGCCAGCGCTTCCTCCTGTACCTCCTTTTTTGTTCCAGCCTAGAACTATCAAATACTTTCCATTTACCTTTCTGGTAAACTTTTATTATTTATCACTATTTTAAATTAATAAGCTTTATATTTTTAGAGCAGTTTCACGTTTAGAGAAAAACTGAACAGAACTACAGAGAGTTCCCATATCCTTCTTCTTCCCCTGCTCTCAGTTTTCCAAATTACAAACATCTTGCTTTAGTGTGGTGCATGTGGTACAATTGATAAACCAATATTGAAACATTATTAACTAAGTCCCACAGCTGACATTAGGGTTCACCCTTGGCCTGTGTGTTCTGTGAGTTGTGACAAATCCATCTGTCTTGCACCTGCCATTGCAGGACCATAGAGATGCCTTTGGGTCTCTAAACCTCTGTGTGCTCGGCCTATTCATCCTTCCCTATTCATCCTTCCCACCCCACCAAACCCTGGCAAGCACAGATCTGCCTAAGGCCCCCATAAGTCTGCCTTTTCCTGAATGTCACATAGTTGGAATCATACAAAGTGTAGCCTTTCAGGTTGGTGTCTTTCACTGAGGAATGTGCGCTTTTGGCTCCAAGTTTTCTATGGAGGACAGACTTTTATGCTGTCTCAGCCTCTCGGAGTTCGCTCCACCAGTCTCCTTCCTTTCCCTAAGGCTGTTCTCCCAAAGGAAATGCAGACAGCCAGGACCTCCTCCCACGCAGCCTCTCCACCCACCCATGAGCACCTCCTCCCACGCAGCCTCTAACCCATCATCAGTCCAACCCCTACCGGTCTTGGTCCAATCCAGTGACTGGTCCAAATCTGAGGGCCACTTTCTGACCTTCTCGCCTTTCCCTAACCCACTGCAATATGGCTTCCATTCATTTTTAAAGCTGAAATTGCTTCTCTGAAGATCTTCTGTGTCCATCGAGGTGCAAAGCCCTGGCCTCCCCGTCCTAGGCCTGGGTGGTCTCTCCCTGCGCACGCTGTTGCTATTGCTTCTCTGTCTTGATGTTCAGGACCGCCCCTTCTCCCAGCTCTCCCCTCACCTCCCTCTCTGGTCCTCGTCTCTGTAGGATCTTCTCTGCCCACCCTTTAAAATCCAGTGTCCTGGGCGTGACCGCAGCCCGGCTCCTCTCCTCCACACCCGTCTCTGTCACTGTCATTTCAACTGTGTCCACATCTCTGGCCTCCAGAACTGGGAGGGGCAACTTCTGTTGTTTTAAGCCATGCAGTTTGTGGGGATTTCTCACCACAGCCCTAGGAAGCGAATGTCCCTTCATTTCCCAGTTCCACCAAGGCCCAAAGCGACTGGCTCAGGGCCAGGTAGCTGACCAGCGTCTGCGTGAAGATTTAGTCAAAGGGGGAAGTATGTCCAACAGCCTGAAGGGACAAAGTGGAGACCCTCAGAGAGCAAGGCAGAGGCAAACTCTGGGGGAGATGACCCCTGCCCTGCCCAACCCCTGGGCTTCTGGCCTGAGCCGGCTTCCTGCGGGAGAAGTCCCTGGCCCCACCTCGCACATTTAGGCCACGGCAGCACACTCGGCTTAAGCCCAAATTCCTCGCATCAAATAATTTTCCAGCATGTCCCGGATTCTGCTGACATTCTTAGAGGTGTGTGTGTGAGAGAGAGGAAGACAGGCAGAGAGAAAGAGAATGCAGGAAGGTGTACGGTGATTTATTTTGAGGCTACGTAGTGGCCCTCCTTCATTTTTCTTTCTTTCTTCTTTTTTATTCATTTATTTTAAAGAAGCCCTGGCAGGCTATGTGATGAATCATCTCCTGGGTAGAGATGGATTAGTTAAAAAAATGATGAAGGAAGAATAAAGTGATCTGGACTTAACTATATTTCAAAATAATCACACAATCCATTCTGATTTTGCTTATTTGAGCAATAAACAGAACAGGGCATAAATCATGTTGAAATTTGAAGAATAAATTAGTGCAGCAAAGTTTACTCATTTATCTACCTAAGGGATTTTGAGGGACTGAAAAGCTTTACAGCAACAACAGCATTTGGGAGTGAGGGGGCAAAGCTAACAACTGCTTTTCTGGATCCTAATGTTTTATGACCAAAGGCACCAAAAAATAGCATTCTCAGTGTCTAATCATATGTGTTTTCTGAGTCTTCCTATGTACTTAGCATGGTGGGTGACATAAAAATGTATGACACACTCCCAGTTCTAAAAGCGAACCTGACACATGGTAGATGCTCAATAAATATTAATTGAATAATTAATTAATGGATGGGTGGATTAATAAGTGGGTCTAGTCTAATCTCCAATCACTGAGTGGCTAGGGTCAGTAAGACCTTAAACTCATGCAGCACTTAAATATTTATATTACCATTTTTTGTGTATATCTAAATGACACAGTTAAATTTTTGAGGGCAGGAATCCTCGTGGACATAAATGCTTCCTCAGGGGCCAGTATTTGAGCACATATCACATTGGTAATTTTAAAATTTCTCCACACACTCTATGGTGGATCAGAAGTTCCTTTCCTTATGAAACACTTGGGCCGGGCACAGCGGCTCACGCCTGTAATCCCAGCACTTTGGGACGCCAAGGCAGAAGGATCAGAAGGTCAGGAGTTGAGACCAGCCTGACCAACATGGTGGAACCCCATCTCTACTAAAAATAAAAAAAATTAGCTGGGTGTGGTGGCACGCGCCTGTAATCCCAGCTACTCAGGAGGCTGAGGCAGGAGAATCGCTTGAACCTGCGAGGCAGAGGTTGCAGTGAGCGGAGATCACGCCACTGCACTGCAGCCTGGGGGATAGAGCAAGATGCTGTATCAAAAAAAAAGAAAAAAAAAAAGAAGAAAGATTTGGATATAGATGTTTTCAGGCAGAGATGCTCCACTCACTAAATACTGATCGGGGTGGCCTGTTCGAAAATATTAGTGACAGATGTGACCGATTCCCTCTCTAATTCAGAGGGACGCTTTTAACATATATGATCACAAATATGAGCACAGTCATCCCTTGGTATCCATGGAAGATTGGTTCCAGGACACCCCTGCAGATACCAAAATCCACAGATGCTCAAGTCCTTGATATAAAATGTGTGGTATTTGCATATAATGTAAGCACATCGTCCTGTATCCTTTAAGCCACCTCTAGACTACTTATAATCCCTAATTCAGGGTAATTGCTAATGTAAATAGCTGTGATACTGTATCATTTAGGGAATAATGACAAGGAAGAAAGTCTGTACAAATTCAATACAGATGCAACCATCCATTTTTTTTTCAAGTATTTGACCTGAGGGAGTTTGCTTGAATCCCCAGATACAGAACCCATGGATATGGAGGGCTGACCGTAGTAAACACGGTCACACGGAAATGGAATCTTTGTAATTAAAGGGAGCTTGTGTCTTCTCTGTCACTGTAAACCTAATATCAAGACCAGTGCTCAACAAACTCTGTGAAATGAAGACATGATGGAGAAGCAGAGATGAGTTTGGGGGGTTCATTAAATGCTAAAGCATAATTTGGGGGTGGGGGTGAAATGTTCTAAAATGGAATAAGATGATGCTTGTGCCACTCTGTGAATAAACTAAAAAACAGGTTTGTTTTCTATCTATCGATCATCTCTCAACCAATCAATCAGTCTGTCATCTATGAATCAATCAGTCTATTATCTATCACCTATCCATTAATGGATTGATCTATTATCTATCTATATCTATCATTTATCTATCTACCTATTTATCTATTATCTATCTATCATCCATGGATTGATCTAGCTGTATGTCTATCTGTCATCTATCCATCTACCTATCAATCATCTATCCATCATCTGTCTATCATTTATCTATCATCTATCTATCATTTATCAATCAATCTATCAATCAGTCTATCTATTTTTAGAGACAAGGTCTCACGCTGTCGCTGGAGTAGATTGGCACAACCATAGCTCTCTGCAGCCTCAACCTCCTGGTCTCAAGCCATCCTCCTACCTTGGCCTCCCAAGCTGCTGGGGCTTTAGGCATGTGCCACCATGCCCAGCTCTGTTTACCTTATTAAAGCTTTCACCTTAAATCATATGCATTAAAAACAAGTTTTTGGTCACCTCAAGGGCTTTTTCCTCCTGCCTTTCAGTAAAATCCCATTACAGAACAAAAAATATTGCCAAGAGGAAATCTGTTATTTCTTTTTGGCCTATGGCAAGAGCAATGAGACCCCAGCCTGGGGGATAGGGGAACACTGGAGTTTATGAAGGACAAAGAGAAGTTCTTTAAGAATGAATGGACGTGAACGGAGCCAGTTCAGACAGGTGCTGCCTCCTCTCTTCCCACTCAGAGCGTTCTTTCCTCTCAGCCTCTTTCCCACTTTTTTTTACTTTCTGAACCAGTTCGCTGGTATCAGCTCCAACTCAGGGAGTTTGCCCATATTGGCCTCGAGAACAAATTGCTCAAACACTCAGCTCAAGATGTAGTTTCAGTAAATATAAGTGGTGTGAAAAACATGCAGAAGACTGAGAATCTAGTGGCGTCTGAGTCTCAATGAGCTGCACTCTGACGCCGCAGGCTCTCACAGTGCTCAGCATGAACAGCGGGGATGCAGCAGGGACATGGTGCACACGCAGCAGCTTCATGCAGCCTGAGGACCTGACAACACACACGTGCATGTTCTAGCATGTTCAACACACACACAGGGAGGTGCGCTCGTGGGCTCTGTCACCGTGGTCCCTGATAAATGCTCCCTTCTCCCAGAGAGCTGCGTCTATTATCCAAGGACACTAATGAGGCTCTCCATGGGATTATTTTAAACCAATCTAAGTGTGTGTATTGATCACACACACACACACACACACACAAACACAGACTTAGTGATAATGAATTAGAATAAAGAAAAATACAGAGAAGCCAGTCAACACTAAATCTCCAACAGCTCAGGTAGGGGAAGAAAAAGTAATAAATTAGAAAGCACAATAAGAATGAACAGTATAGGAAAAAAAAAAAACGCCTTCGGAGCGACAGTGATTTTGATGCTCTGGCTAATGAGCAGAGCAGGGCGCAGGCGAGGACGCGTTCCAGTGGCTCTGCCTCGCGCCAGCATCCTGGTGCCGGGCATAATTACCAGCTGATGTGTTGGGAGCCTGCGGAGGAGCCCCCTGTTTCATGGTAATATTCTACTACTAATTCTCAGGACAGTATCCTGATCATGCCGTCTCCTCTTCCACGCACTACAGAGTTCAACCTTTTCTGTCCTTCCTTTCAATTCCTAAGGCATACCTGAGACCTTTCATGTTGATCTTATCTAATTTGGGGGCTTATGTTTAGAAAAAGGCCCTAAATCATCTTGTTATTCAGAGTGGGGCTTTTCCTCTGGGAAAAGGTTTCCAATTCTTGGAGAAAACCGCCCAGCATCCTTGGGGCTGTGGGGGCGCAGACTGCAGCTGGAGGAAGCCCCGGGGGGTGATGTTGGCCCAGGATTTCCTTCGTGACTTTCAGTTTAGCCATCTCATCCTTTCCCTTTAGGCTGCCCATCTGTAAATTGAGACGGCGGAAACCAGAGTCGTGCTGAGAATGAGTAATGTTGCCGATGCAATTTGGAGACAGGGCTCAGTCCTCCTAGACTATTTTAGAACCAGCAGCCGATCCGCAGCCATGCTAATTTGGGCAAAATACCTGACACAGTTAGTGCCCTGCGGCACTGCAAAGGGTTCTTCTGACTCATTTGGCCCTAGCTCCGGCATGGTGCTTATATCATTAACAGCCAACTGCTTGGGGTTTAGTTGAGCCCGTGGAAGGGGAGGTCTCATCGAGGTAGGGTGCAGACGAACTGGGGAGTGAACTGCAACTAGGAAAAAGGGGAATAGGTTTTTCACAGGCTGCAGATATAGTTGATTTAAAACTATACTTATGTAACCCCAGGACATCACACTGTACAGTTCTTATATAGTCTAATAGGAGCACAAAGGTAATTTATTCATTCTCTAATGAATGTGGTTTCTGTAACTACATAGGAAATTCCTTGACAATCAGAATGGTTTCCTTCCCCTCTGACCCCTCAAATCCACAGTACCTAGTGCAGTGCTAGTACCTAGTGCAGTGTTAGTATCTAGTGCAGTACTAGTACCTAGTACTATACTGGAACCTAGTGCAGTACTAGTACCTATGAAGTCGTAAGTGCATACATTAACACTGCCTGAGAGCTCCTCTTAGCATTTCAAAAAACCAATAGAAATGTACCTTCAGGCAATGGTGCGGTGAATCAGTTAGGATGTACACAGAGATGTAAGAAATTGACCTTTACATTAGAAATTGGGACCTTGGGTGTCTAAATTTTCTGTGCTAATGAAAAGGTTAATTGTAGACAGTTCTCAGCCCTCCAACCTCCCTCTACCAGGTAGGACTGCCTTCATCCATCCAGTTGGATGTAGAGAAGACAGCTGCTACAGGCCAGGGTTGAATTAATTTCTAGTCTGGACAAGCAGAAACACGAATTTTATGTGGTTTCTTTTTAACCCGAGTGCTGTGGCCACAGTGGCAGGCTGCATGTCAGCGCTGCCCTTGGGCATCTGATATCCTGGTAAAGCTGTGCTGTGACTGAGCAGAGGGTCCTGGGAAGCCAGACAGCTCGACTCAATAAACAACTGTGTCTTCTCCTCTGAGTGCTGTGCTGTTGGGTTTGCCAGCCCTCACTTTAGAATTAAGGCCTTCTCAGTAAGGAAACACCACGGCTTATCTTCTTTTGTAGGACTCCAATGTCAGAAGTCAGGCCACATCACCAGGATGCCCAAGTGCAGATGGCTCTGTGCTCTTTTTTTAAGCCTTTAAGCAACAGACAGACCCAGCCCAGACCCAAGCTACTGGGATATGCATAGTTTTTTGTGGTCTCGTCTCCTCCCCCTCCCTCTCCCTGTCCCTGTCCCTGTCCCTGTCCCTCTCTGTCTCCCTCTCCCTCTCCCCTCCTCTCTTCTCCTCTCTTCTCGCTTGCTTTGTTTCCCAGGCTGGAGTGCAATGGTGCAATCAGAGCTCACTGCAACTTTGACCTCCTGGGCTCACGCGATTCTCCCACTTCAGCATCCCAAGTTGCTGGGATCATAGGCACGTGCCACCATATGTGACTAATTTTTTAATTGTATTTTTGTAGAGATGGGGGTCTTGCTATGTTGCCCAGGCTGGTCTTAAACTCCTGGGCTCAAGAGATCCTCCCACCTTGACCTCCCCAAATGCTGGGATTATAGGCATGAATCACTGCACAGGCCCACAGTTTTGAATCTGTTTTATTTCTTTTGTTCTTCCTTAGGAGGACTACCAAGAGGGGCAGTTATAGAAAAAAACTTCCTTTCTCCAAAATCTGGCCAAGGAGTGAGGACTTCACGGAGCAAGCAGGAGCTGGGCTTTCTCAACCACTTCCGAGGTGAGTGCCCAGGGCCACGTGGAATCCACTCCACGGGGAGTGTCTGTCTTTCCTCCTGCCTCTTATTTCCTATTTGTCTTCACTGCTGATGTGCCATTTAGAAAGTGCCACAGAGAGATCATTTGGAGGGATGAGAGATGGCACAGTCAGGCTGCTGCTCCTGCAGGCCAGACACCGTCCCCCACGAGGCCCCAGGTGCCAGGTAGAGAAAGGCAGGTGCAGTCTGGCATTGAGGGTGCAGATCTGTGTGCAGTGAGCACAGATGCTTCTCCCCACAGCTGCAGGTGGAGCCACCCCCAGGGCATGGTGGATTCCACCTGCCATGCACAGTGACCGGGTGGAGGGTAGGGGGTCAAAAAATTCAGTCCTGGGGTAGTGAGTTAAGAAAAAGGCAGAGTTCTTAATGGTGCAGCCACTTTGGAAGACAGTTGGGCAGTTTAGAATCTAGTTAAAGGTGCATTTACTTATGATCTGGGAATTCTACTTCTAGGTATTCACCCAAGAGAAAGGAAAACACGTCGGATGAAAATCTGTGTGCAAATGTGCACAGCACTTTTATTCATACTAGCCCCAAACTGGAACCACTCAAATATCAATGAAATGTTGAATGAAGAAACAAATTATGATATCCAAGCAACAGACCACTCCTCAGCAATGAAAACCAAATGAATGCAGACACCTGCCACAACACGGGTCAATCTCCAAAGCAATTATGCTAAGGAAGCCAGCTGCAGAAAGTAACACACTGTACAACCCCCTCAACATGACATTCCAGAAAAGGCAAAAGGCAAAAGTGTGGGACGGATGGCATGTCAGCGCTCGCCTGGGTGGAGGGGTACGGGGGATGCTCTGGGCAGGTGGGACTGCCCTGAGTCTTGCTTGTGGGGCGCTTATGTCATTGCACCTATGTGTCAAACCTTACTAAGTGATGCCTTTAAAAAGTGTAATTTTTCTTTTTTTGAGATGGAGTCGCGCTCTGTTGCCAGGCTGGAGTGCAGTGGCATGATCTTGGCTCACTGCAACCTCTGCCTCCTGGGTTCAAATGATTCTCCTGCCTCAGCCTCCCTAGTGGCTGGGACTATAGGTGCACCCCACCATGCCCAGCTAATTTTTGTATTTTTAGTAGAGACGGGGTTTCACCATGTTGGCCAGGATGGTCTTGATCTCTTGACCTTGCGATCCACCCACCTCGGCCTCCGAAAGTGCTGGATTACAGATGTGAGCCACCACGCCCGGCCAAAAGCGTGATTTTTATTAGAAGTAAATTGTACCACAATAAACTTGAAATCACATACGTACAGTCGGTGTTGGTGTGTGCTCTTCCCACCACAATCCAGACAGACTGACCTGCTCCCTCTCCTTGAGTGATGCCCTTTCCTGGCTAAGGCTGCCCTAGATGTTTGATTTAGGCCAATGTCCCCAGCGCAGACACGGTGGGGGATTTGTGTCCAACCCTCTGCAGGAGCACAGGGGAGAGAGGAGGTGACGTAGAAACAAAACAAAATAAACTCGACAGCAAGGGACAGGTGGGGCCTTTGCCTATCCATCCCCAGTGCTTCACATCGGGCCTGGCACTTGCGAGGGGCTCAGTGATTTTTTTTTTTTTTTTAGACAGAGTTTCGCTCTTGTTGCCCAGGCTAGAGTGCAATGGCACGATCTCGGCTCACTGCAACCTCTGCCTCGCAGGTTCAAGGGTTCAAGTGATTCTCCTGTCTCTGCCTCCCAGGTAGCTGGGATTACAGGCACCCACCACCATGCCCGGCTAATTTTTTTTTTTTTTTAATTTTAATAGAGACGGGGTTTCACCACGTTGGTCAGGCTGGTCTCGAACTCCTGACCTCAGGTGATCTGCCCGCCTCGGCCTCCCAAAGTGCTGGGATTACAGGCGTGAGCCGCCGCGCCCGGCCGGGCTCAGTGATTGTGTAGAAGAAGGAACACACAGCACAGCACACACACGAACCAGGCTCGGCCACCCAGGGAGACACTCACGGGCCTTTCTCTTTAACATCTGTAAACAGGAAGAGTGCCACCCTCCAGGATGTCAACAGCTCTCTCCCAGGAGATTAATGGCTGGTTCAACACACATGCTGATTCATCAGCACAAGAAAGTGATCAACAGACGAAATTAAAAAATAAATAAATATACAAAACACCTTCCATTTTAGAGGCAGCGACTTGTAACATCTGGCATGTCTGTCTGAGGCACAGATTCCCCTCAATGCAAACATCCGCAGTTAAGGTGAAGACTGGACCTCACTAGAGGGAGCCCAGGGCAAATGTGAGGTTCGCCAGGCTCAGGGACAGAATAACAGCCAAAGTCCGGTGCCCCATGATGCGGACAGACCCTGGAAGAGCCGGCTGTGCTTCATCTCCGTGCTGCAGACTTTGATACTATAACCCCTTTACTGAATATCATTAAGTAAATCCCCAAGAACATGGTTAATCTGAGATCTACCTTTATTTCTCCAAGTTTCTTGAGTGGACAAGGAAATTAATGCCTGAGAGGAAACTTTACTGGCATATTCAGAGACAGAAGTGTTATTTCTCAGCTCCCACGACAATCCTGAGTGTCACTTGTCAAGGGCAGCAAGTAAAGGGGCGAGCAGGCCAGATGACCCCAGCTGGACACCAAAATCACCCAAGTAGCCTTCAAAGCCATCCTGAGGTTCCCTCCTCAGAGGCTCTCGTTTAACCCATTTGTGGTGGGGCCCCAGCACACACATTCTTACTCCTCAACATGGCTTAGTTCCTTCATTCATTTCCTCCAATGATCAACCAACATTTATGGGGTGCCCCCATGTCAGGAACTAGGGAAATGGGTGTAGAGTTTAATATGAACAAGGAGCCTGACCAGATGATTACTCCTGTGCATTTCCACCTCATTTTCAAAGACTTATTTGTTTGAAAATCTTTTAGACTTGCTAAGAAAGTCCCTGAGGGAAGTAAACGATTCCACTGAAAAGAGTAGCTGCAATGACTCCCTTTGCAGGTGGCCGATGGCATTCCAGCCACTGACTACCTTCGGCTTGTTATCTGAGACCTGCACCCTGAAAGAGCATGAGACCTGTTGGTGCAGCCTCTTTCGCCACTTTTGCAATTCAAAGTCACAGTGTCACCCTGTGCAACAGCCGCTCATATTACAGGCAGAGTCCACACCCTTCCCACCCAACCCCTCTCTCTGACATCTTAGAATGACGGAGAGAAAGAAGTCAAGTAATACATGGATATTGAAAGCATTCCTAAATATCTCCCTTAGAAAAATTCTATCTACAACAATGGAAGTAGCCATTTAACACAACAATAAATTCTAGTGTGAAATGAGAAGCAGTATTGACTCTCGGCATTCAGGTTTTTTTTAGAGAAGGAGGTTTTGACGCTGTGGCTCGAAGGGTCAGAAGGATTTGAGTATGAGAGGCACAATGACCAGGACATTTCTGTAGTGCGCGTGTGTGGGAGGGGGCACGTGTGGTGGGGAGGACAATGAAGTCAATAGAGGTGTGGACAACCAGAAACACATTCCATGTTTGGGAGCAATGACTGGACACATTGCGTGATGTGGTTCATTCTTACAAGGCCGGATGGGAGAATAGAAACCTCGGAGGCAAAACTCACTGATTGTGGCATTCTTTCCCAAAGAGCCTGGGCATGGTTTTAGTCTATTTTTAAATGTAGAGCTCCATGAAGTCATTGTCAATTGGTCAGAGTTCACAGTGAGTATGAGATTTATTTTCTGTCCCAAATTTCGGGAAATTTGACGAAGTGTGGCTAATTAGATTTGGCCATATTATGGAAAGTCTTGGTGTCCATCATGAGTAGAGCCCTCAGTATTTTCTTTTCTTTTCTTTTCTTTTTTGAGACGGTCGCCCAGGCTGGAGTGCGGTGGCGCGATCTCAGCTCACTGCAAGCCCCGCCTCCTGGGTTCACGCCATTCTCCTGCCTCAGCCTCCTGAGTAGCTGGGACTACAGGCACCAGCCACCATGCCCGGCTAATTTGTTGTATTTTTAGTAGAGACGGGGTTTCACCGTGTTAGCCAGGATGGTCTCGATCTCCTGACCTCGTGCTCTGCCCGCCTTGGCCTCCTAAAGTGCTGGGATTACAGGCGTGAGCCACCGCGCCAGGCAGCCCTCAGTATTTTCTATGAACCAAAGCAGGCCCTTAAAGACACCACCTCATTATACAGTGTTTCACAGAAACTTCACCATAAACCCCATGCATTAGGCAACTAGCATGTGGATGGAGTTAAGTGTGCCCAGAGGAGCAAAGGAACTTCTCCATGACTACACAAGTAGAAAGGAAGACTGGGGATTTATGCCCAGATCTCCTTGACTCTAAAGTCCATATTTTTTTGGTGATGGTTACTAGAAGTCTGGATTTCAGCAGGAGGGAGGGATGGAAGGAGGACAGGAAGGGAAGGGAGAAGGGGAGGGAGAAATGGCTGAGACCAAGTCTTACAGGCAGATGTATGAGTTGTTCACAGTTCTGAAAATCCATAAAACCAAGTAACAGGCCGGGCACGGTGGCTCATGCCTGTAATCCCAGCACTATGGGAGGCCAAGGCAGGCGGATCACGAGGTCAGGAGATCGAGACCATCCTGGCTAACACGGTGAAACCCCATCTCTACTAAAAATACAAAAAATTAGCCAGGCATGGTGGCGGGCGCCTGTAGTCCCAGCTACTCAGGAGGCTGAGGCAGGAGAATGGCGTGAACCCGGGAGGCGGAGCTTACAGTGAGAAAAGATCGTGCCACTGCACTCCAGCCTGGGTGACAGAGCGAGACTCTGTCACAAAAACAAAACAAACAAACAAACAAAAACAAACAAAAAAAACAAGTAACGTTGGAATTCTCCCCTCTTCAATGCCATGGTAGAGACACATAAAATGCCATTTTATTGGGAGGCCAAGGCGGGTAGATTGCCTGAGCTCAGGAGTTTGAGACTACCCTGGGCAACACAGTGAAACCCCGTATCTACTAAAATGCAAAAGAAATTAGCCGGGCATGGTGGTGTGCACCTGTAGTCACAGCTACTCAGGAGGCTGCAGTAGGAGAATTGCTTGAACCTGGGAGGCGGAGGTTGCAGTGAGCTGAGATCGTGCCACCGCACCCCAACCTGGTGACAGAGCCAGACTCCGTATCTTAAAAAAAAAAAAAAAAAATCCATTTTAAGATTTCTTCTGCATTTTTGCTTCACACTGGTGCTTCCCCAGTTTACACACACAATCCTCGTCCTGCAACTTCCGGCAGCTGTGAAGGTAGCTTGCTCTGCAGAGCCAAAGCCTATCTCCATGTATGCAGCAGCAGGACCCTGCAGACTCGCACACAGGAAGAAAGGGCTGGAAAGGAATGCGCTAACCAACATGTGTGCTGAGAATTCTCATCGCTGCCCTCCTGAACTCGCTACCTACAGACTGCTCATGGTAGAGAGACCTCTCAGGATGGCACAGGGCTCAACTCACAAGGAGCGCAGGCTGCCACAGATTTAATTAGAGAGACATGGAATATAAACACTTGAAATCTGTCTTCATTTTCCAAGAGAACACCAGCTACTCATAATCACAATTAGTGTGGTTTCTACATTGGCTGAGCTCCCGATCCCACCGTTCCGACCTGGCTGCTAATTGAATCCAGAATTCTGATCTTCCTTTTTCTTCCGTGTGTGCTATACATAAGCACAAAACTAATGTGAGCCTACTGTTTTCATCACATTCCTCTTCTGCTCAGAAAGGTTGCTACGTTCTTATTGTAAAGACCAATACCCCTGGGTTTTAAACACTGAGTATCTCAGTTGTCTGCACTCTAGGTACCTCCTAAGCCCACCTAACCCTATGCCCACCTAACCCTATGCCTACCCATGCCGAGTCCCATGTGAACACTCCAGCAGCAGCCTGGCTGGGTACCTCATTAATTCTAGGAAGTGTTGGCTCATGCAAAGGCCAAGTTCATTTCACGTTTTACCCTGCCTGGAGTATCTCCCTCCTGTCTTCATCTATTAAAAAGTAAACAAACAAACAAACAAACAAAAACATCTATGAGGCTCAGTTCAAGTCAAACTTCCTTCTTGAGCTTGTTTATGATGGTGACGCCTTCAACCCTCCCCTCTGTCTTTGGTGGGCAGTGTTAAAAATCCTCACTTCACGTCTGTAATCCCAGCACTTTGGGAGGCCGAGGTGGGCAGATCATGAGGTCAGGAGATCGAGACCAACCTAGCTAACATGGTGAAACCCCGTCTCTACTAAAAATACAAAAAATTAGCAAGGAGTGGTGGCGGGCGCCTGTAGTCCCAGCTATTCAGTAGGCAGAGGCAGGAGAATTGCTTGAACCTGGGGGGTGGAGGTTGCAGTGAGCTGAGATCGCATCACTGCACTTCAGCCGGGGCAACAGAACGAGACTGTGTCTCAAAAAAAAAAAAAAAAAAAAAAGAAATTACTCACTTAACAGACTTTATAACATTTTATTATATAAGTCTGTATCTTTCCTTTGCAACAAGGTTTTTAATTTCTTAAGGAGAGCAACCATGCTTTCATTGCTCCAGATAGTATTTCAGTAAGTATCTGCTGACACAGTGTCTTTTCTGCTTCCATTGGAGGCAAAACAAGAATGCTGAAAAGTTAATTGCAGAAGGTCAGAATGAGATGAGATAAAAAAAAATCATTGAGTATTGAGAATGTAGACAGCTGAGGCCATAGATACCTCTTTTAAGAGGGAAATTAAAATTACAAAGACATTATAATTACCTGAGTGTCATGAAACAAGCCTCAGCTTAGAAAAATTATTAAAGAGAATTGTATGATTGTAGGATTATATTATTCCTTCATTTGTAACAGAAAAGATTTTCAAGATGGCTAGAAACTAAAGTCTGATAATATTTAATTATAAGACTACAAATACATATTGGGTACATACTACAATATTAACTAATCACTCACTAGATGCAAAATTCTTTGCTGGGTGTTTTGCATATATCATTCCACTTAATTCTTTTTTTGAGATGGAGTCTCGCTCTGCCACCCAGGCTGGAGTGCAGTGGCACAATCTCAGCTCACTGCAACCTCCGCCTCCCAGGTTTAAGTGATTCTTGTGCCTCAGCCTCACCAAGCCTGGCTAATTTTTGTATTTTTAGTAGAGATGGGGTTTCACCATTTTGGCCAGGCTGGTCTCGAACTCCTGACTTCAAGTGATCCACCCGCATCGGCCTCCCAAAGTGCTGGGATTACAGGCATGAGCCACCACACCCAGCCATTCCATTTAATTCTTCTAACAAGCCTATGAGGTGGGCACTATTCTTTTTGTTTTGTTTTGTTTTGTTTTTTGAGATGGAGTCTTGCTCTGTCTCCCAGGCTGGAGTGCAATGGTACAATCTCAGCTCACTGCAAACTCCGCCTCCTGGGTTCAAGCGATTGTCCTGCCTCAGCCTCCTGAGTAGCTGGGATTACAGGTACCTGCCACCATGCCCAGCTAATTTTGTATTTTTAGTAGAGACGGGGTTTTGCAACAGGCCAGGCTGGTCTCAAACTCCTGACCTCAGGTGATCCACCCGCCTCGGCCTCCCAAAGTGCTGGGATTACAGGCGTGAGCCACCATGCCAGGCCAAAGTGGGCACTATTATTATGATCTTTTTATATGGATCCTAAGACCTATGGAAGTAGAACAACTCTCGGGGTCACACAGCCAGAAGTCAGCAGCACGATGGGTTCAAGTTCAGGTCTGTGTGGCCGCAGGGTCTAAGTCATTGCCCGGCATGATGCTATTAGGCTGGCACTGGGCGCTGTGCATTCTCGACCTAGATATCTACTTCCCAAATAAACAGAATGCTCCTCTGGATCTCAGTCTATAAACTTAGAGAGCAGTTCCAGGTAGAAGGAAGCGATGTCTCCGTTTCCTATTTCCACAGATACAGAATATGGCTTTGAAAAGTCAACTACAATTCTAAAGGAACACAATTTTTTCACAATTTTGTTTGATGCCTGAAAATTACCAGTAGGTAAGCAAAGTTAGAGCAACAATATCCACAGAAGACGGCCAGTCATGTAAAAAAATGCCTTTGAACACCCAGCAGTTTCTATTCTATTACGGCTCTGAGTTTGCCAGACCCCCAAATGCCAACATTACACAATAAAGCGATATGACCAATTTTTCTTCAAATTGATTTCGGTTATAGAAAAAAAGTCCATATGTCTTTCAGAACAATCCTAATGGACATGAGACTACATTTTAGAAATATATTATTACTATTATTAAAAGTGTGTATTATGTATATGTGTGTGTATAGATAGAGAGCTAAGTAGATAGATAATAGACATAAATATAAATAATTTTGCCTTTGGTTTTAGACCCTAAGAAATATAAAGGCAAAACTAATTCTAGAAAAAGAAGTCATGCCAGGAAAATGTCATGCAGTAGCCAAGTCTACAAAAATACTTTTATGGAAATACCTAACAGATCCTTGACTCCACCATGGAAGATTCCTTATTTTATTAAAATTCTGATATGAAAACTTTTAGTGAAATGCTTTATGTTAAAAATAACTAGCTTTAGTTCCGCTAAAATATAGATTCGTTGTAAAAGGCATATGTCCTTTTAGGATACAATTTAAGAATACAATTTTTGGAAGCTTGGTATGTCAAAGTCAAACAAACCTACCCTTAGGTAATAGATTTTTGATTATATAAAAATTCAGCTGTCTTGGGAGTCTCATTGCAACTCCCACCTTCCAAGCAGAAAGAACTCTACCTGGCCCCAGCTATAGCGGTCACAGCCATCGGAGGAAGGAAGCTAACAGAGGGGACTGGGGAGTGAGAGGGGGATGGGAAAGGGGTAGTCCCTCCTGAAACTCTTCTGCCATTTGCAAAAAGGAAGGACAACAGAAATCAGAGGGCACGAGAACATTAATTAGACCCTTTTCTCTGGCTGGTTGGAAAGACTGAAGCTAAGAAAAAAAAATCAAGATATAAATGACAAATAAAACCATCCTGAAGATTGCACGGCCTCTGGCTTTAATTTAGAGGAAGGAGCGAGGAAAGGAAAGATGAGAATTAGTGAAAAAGGTACAGATATGTGTTTTCAAAATTAAGAAAATCTCTTAGTTTTCTTCTACATGAATAATGTACATTTAAATATTTTAGTAGGGACATTTTTATTTTTAAAAGACAACTGTGCTTTCTTCCCTATCCAAAACCCACCTAGATCCTCAGACTTAGAGCTCCCGGCTGTGTTCTTTTTCTGCCACCTGGTGGAGCACGCACACCGGTGACAGTGATGACCAAGGGGTCATCACGAAGCTCCAGGCCTACGGAGACACCGCTCAGAGATCCACTGTCTCATTAAGACAAATCAGACTCTGACAATATTTGCAATGAATTAATTGGCTAATTTCTCATAATGGTCGGGAGGTTGAGCAACACCGCTTCATGGGTGCTGTGTTCAGTGACACGGTGACAGGGTGGGACACTGACTTTGGCACCCCCAGAGGTTGTTTTCCAATAAATGTACTTGCTACATCTTTCAATCCTGTAAGAACCCTAAGAAGAGAAAGTAGTATGTCACTAAAGAATCTATCTTTATAGCTATCATGTTTGTTCTCTGGACTGTGAAATTTGAATTAGTCCCAAGGGTTTGTTTTTGTTTTTGTTTTTGACAGAGTCTCACTCTGTCACCCAGGCTGGAGTGCAGTGGTGCAATCTCAGCTCACTGCAACCTCTAGCCTCCCGGGTTCAAGCAATTCTCCTGCCTCAGCCTCCTGAGTAGCTGGGACTAGAGGTGTGCAGCACCATGCCTGGCTAATTTTTGTATTTTTAGTAGAGATGGGGTTTCACCATGTTGGCCAGGCTGGTCTCAAACTCCTGACCTCAAGTGATCTGCCCGCCTTGGCCTCCCAGAGTGTTGGGATTACAGGTGTGAGCCACGAGTGTTTTTACAAGCATAAGGTTTTGAGTCAGTCTGACTTATGCTGAGACTCCAGCTGCAGCATACAGCAGCTAGGAGGGGAGGGGAAGGTGACCACCTCTTGGAGCTCTCACTTAAAATGGAAATAAGAATGCTTTTCCTGCAGGTTGTTGAACAGGGATAAAGGTATATGAAAGCCAACCAATAAATGAGGGGGATTATTCTTGCTCTGATTCCATTAATGATACCAGAAGCAGCTCCCTTCTGCTTCTGGTGTTGGGGTCATCTATAAGGCAGATCATCACCAGGCTCCAGGTATCTAAGTGCAGAAGCCGAGCCTGTAACACAGACTATCATGGCCTGAGCTTTGCTAGCTTGTTCAGCAAACTCCTGTGCCAAGTTCCTAGAATCTGTTTCCTCCAAATGCTGACTGATGCAGTAAAATATTCACACGATACGTTAGGCATCAATTGCTTTTAGAGTTTTGAGTTTTACAAATTGATATAAGATGGAACGAAATATCTATCATCTACAACAAATTCTATTGTTCCCAGAAGGGGCAGATAAATCTCAAGGCATAATTATAGTCCTGCCTGCCATGACCTCTGAAGATATATGTCTGCTTGGGAAAGAATGGGATAATTCCTCTTTACTGAAGAATACTTGGGTTTCTATTTAAAACACACTTTTAATGAAAAATTTGTATGGATACTTTATTTTTGCAACTTTGGCCATCTTTGCTTTCTTTGGGCTTCATTTTTCTAACAATCTAACAGAAACTATTGGTCACAATTTGCTGAAGATCTACATGCGTCTTCCCTTTGTCCAAAGCCCACATGAAATTAGTTTATTCGTGTTTGTTTTCCAAGGACTTGCCTGTATTCTAAGCTGTGTAGAAAACAGACAGCAGCAGCTATGAACACTGATGCTGTGATTAATGCTCGCCTATGGAACAATGCTTTTTAGCCACTCCTGCTGTTAAGCTTTGCTTGGGAAATGAGGATGCCTCAACCTAGATATTCACAGAAGCCTACATGACACTACCTGCAGCACAATTTAGCTTCTTTATCAGCCTCTCCTGAGCACCTCACCTTTGCAAAGCATGACAATAGAAATCACAGAAGACAGGAAAGGGAAACATGAGGTGGGGAACAGGAAGGCCAGGAGAAGGGAATGAGAATAGGGGAGGGGGGGAGGAGGGAAGAGGAGACGAAGAAAGAATAAAGATAAAAACAACAAAAAATTCTCCTCGACAGACTTTCCTAGTTCTGCAACCATTTTTCATCGTGTCTGACTCAACATGTGGTTTCACCAAACACTAACCAATGTCTTTTCTGCTCTGGATTCCAAAGGTGAAGCTGATCAGGCATCCCAGGCTCGTGTGGGGGACGCCTGCCCAGCACTGAAAACTAAACTCGCTCCTCTGGACAATACATTCTTGAGAGACTGGACGAGGTTAGCAGTGCAACGTGAGGTCATGAAACAGCATGAAGCCGGGGGGCCCAGTCAAAAGCAGGCACTGAAACCCAGCCCTGGGAGCAGAGCCAAGCTCAGAAAAGACAGTAAAACAAGAACACACATGCCCCTGAAACCCCCTTGGAGTGATGGGTAGAGCAGCGCTAATACCGCTTGCTGAGATGGACTTGTCCACCCCATTCCCAATGCACTGCTGAATGTCTGACCAGAGCAGTTTACCGTAATCCCATAAATATGTTCCAGATCTGTCTCTGATGACATGTGGTGGGCTGAGAGAGGCTTCTCTTCTACTAATGTGGGTATAACCAGGAACCCTCATGGGAGGCCGAGGGCCACCTCACCTTGCCTGAGAGGAGGCTGCAGGTGATTACAAAGCAGAGAGGAATGTCCGGCTCTGCAGAACCTCCAGGGTCAACCGCAGGAACCAGCACAGGAAGAGGGCAGAGTTGCTCTAGGAAGGGGGCTTCACAAATGGGGAAGTGAGTGGACTCAAGTGACCCCCTGACATCCTTAGTGTAATTATCTAGGGAGCGTCCCAGAGGGGCCGCGAAACCAGCACCCTTGGCTATGAGAACTGGAACGCCAATTTCCCGCCCTAAGGGTTAAGCAGCTCTTCTGTGTTCTACCCTTCACTTTGCCCTGCAGATTTCTAATTAAAAGAAAGAAAAGAACACTCTTACCCATGAGGAATTTTGCTCAGGACATAATATCCAGTATACGAGTGTTGATATATCTGCAACAGACAAAAAGGAAAAAAAGCAGGCATTGAGACAAAGGCTGTGACTATGATATTTTTCAAATCACTGTGAATCCCAACAAACATCAGTGGACCCAAAGCAGCAAATCCCAACACCTGCAGGCAAAGTCTTTTATTTACTTAGGAAGTCAATTTGCATATCCTGTTTATTTTATTTTCAGCATTTGCAATGGTTTATAGGGCAGCCAGAGGCTTGATGTCATCTCCATGGCTACCTGGTGTGTGATTAAATTAGGGGCACAGATTTCAGGCTTAACTAAATATAGCACAGAACTAATGAGGACACCTTGGTCATTGGAGACCATCAGGCACAGTCAGCTAGACCCAACGGGTCAGCTAGACCCATGTACGGCTAGAGTTCCCTGTGGGTTATGGCAAGGGGTCCACCAGAAATTCCACTGTGTGTCTTCAGTGAGTTGCAATATTGAAGGCAAGGCAGGCTTAATTGGGCACACTTTTGACCCTCTGTACAACTGGATATGCATCTTTTAGTTTCAAGAGAGTAGTCAACAAGAGCTTACTGAAAAAGGGCAGTTGGAAGTATCACGGCTTTAAAATGGAGGTAACAGAAAACCAGAAAAACAGTGCTTCCAAACTCCTGTAACCCTCAAATCTCGGATGCCTTTCTTAACCTCCTGAGCCGGGAAATGACTCCACAATCCATAGATAACCATAAACAGAATTCGAGAGTTACCCAAAAGAAGGGAGAAGATGGCAGTTCAAGAAATGTTAGCATCCTTCATCGCCAGCCTCCTGGGTAGAGACCTTGTTGAACGTACGGAATATGTGGGTTACTCTGTTGTGTTGAACTGTATTTCATTTCCCCCAACCCTTTCCTTTACTTGTGAAACCTCTGAGAGCTGGTGCCCTATGTGGCTAAATGTTCAGTGACCATCATTTAAAACCACCTTTCTAAAGATAATAGGTGAGGGACATGGAAGCAAAGGCAGACATATCCAAGGTAGAGTACTTTGAACAGGGAAATGCATTTGGAGGACCAATGATGGAAATGAGCTTGCAAAGAAAACAGGTAGGATTTGCCAATACCACCATTCCCTACCTAGCCTGGACCACTGAATTAACTTCTAGAAAATCACAATGGTCTTGGAGTTATTTGGAGAAACAGGACCCAGATATAAAAATAAACAACAGCACTTAAATCCCAACAATCTGGTGCTTTCAGAGATCTTGAGACTCCTGAACCAGAAATATGGGGCCCAGGGCCCCTTGCTTTGAGGGCAGCAGATGGGAAAGTGCTGCTTTAGTCATAAAGAAACAGCCACTAAGAGACAGGACTGTGTAGGAGAGCTTTATGGAGCTGCCCCAGCAATCTAATAAGGAACACAGGAACTTAACTCCTTTTTCTATTTCTGCCGGGATGAGTGGTGCTGCTTGCCCAGGAGAAGGAAGGAAGGGCCTGGTGCTGGCTTCTGTGTCCTGAGCAGGTCACTGCTCAGAGAGGACCCATTAAAGGACCCCACGCTGCGCTGTGACTAAGCCATGCCTGCGTGAGCTGGAACGGCTTCCTCAGATGCAAGAGCAGGAAGCCAGACAGAGCTGATCTCAGGTTTCCATGGTTATGGTATATGGTATATTATATAGAGTTTCTGAACTCTCCTTCCAAAACTGCCTTTTCATATGATTGATCTCACTTTGTTTTCATAGCATCCCTAGGGGGCAGAAGTTACCTTTGGTCAGATAAGAAACTGAGGCACAGCAAGAGAAGGGGAGGATAAAGGAAAGAGAAAGAGGGAAGAGGAGAGGAGGAGAGAGAAGAGAAGAGATGGAACCTAATTCTGTACCCTTTAGTGTTGGCTGACTTAGTGACCCTCATGAACAGAATACAGTAGCAGTGATGGTGTTAGGCTTCTGCAGCCAGCTTAGAAGAGGTATTGTGGCTCCCTTCTTGCTGTCTTTCATATCACTTGCTCTGAGGAAGCTGGCTGCCATGTTGTGAGGACACACAAGCAGCCCCGTGGGGAGTCTGAGGCTCATCCCCGTTAGAATGCCTCTTGCCAACAGCCACGTGAGTGGGCGTGGAAATGGGTTCCTCATCTCCGGCCAAGCCTTTGGATGACTGCAGCCCTGGCTAATGCCTTGATGCCGGCCTCATGAGGGACCTTGAGCCAGAGCCACACAGCTAAGATGGTCTCGAGTTCCTGACCCACAGTGACTGTGAGATGACAAATGTTGGCTGTCTTAAGCCACTGAGTTTGGGGTAATTTCTTATATAGCAATAGGTGAGTAATATAGCTAGTTTAAATCGAGAGAAAACAGATAATTTTAAAATCAGATTTAGATACATTTCTTCTGAGCTACTGGGTTTCTTCTTTGTAAACTTCCAGCAACTTCTAAAGCAAACAGATAAATTCCTTGTTAAAATAGTATCAGGACAGAGGTGGTGAGGGGCTGGGAGAGGACCACTCACAGACCGAAGCACTCAGAGGAAGCCTTTGATATTACTGCAGCCAAGAGTCCAAAGTCCCAGAGATGGTGACAGTGGTGAGCTGAGGTGGGTGGTGGGAGTGGGTGGCATTTATGGAGCATGTACCACATATTAGGTACCCTGACAGCTCCTTACCAGGCAATAACTCATTTAGTCTTTATGAGGTAGATATTATTATCCTATTTGTACAGGTAGGAAAATAAAATCTTAAGGAATTTAAGTTAAAGTCAAGTGGGATTTGACCTGAGGTCTGTCTCTCTCTAAACAATCCCTTGGAAATTGCCTGAACCAAGTTTGTATCTCATAACTCTCAAGTCAGAAGTCCATGTTCGCTGTTGTCAGCTGAAAATTTCAGTATAGCAACAAATATAATAAATATGCAAAGTAAGAATACCTGCCATCTTTCTTGGTTGAAGGCCCATTGCTTTAATCCATCTGGAAACAGTTATTTAAATTCATTCCCTGGTTATGCCATCCCCTAAACAAACACCTAGAGTTACATCTTTACATTCATCTTTAAATATACCACTACACTCCCCTGCAATTCAGCTCTGTGGGTATCTGTTAAGTGGTGCTCATGAGAAAGGGAGAGAGCAATTAAAATAACCCTATCAAGGCCATGGCGAGAAGAAAGAAGAAGGAGAAGAAGGAGGGGAAGGAGAAAAGGAGGAAGAGGAGGAGGAGGAAGAAGAGGAAGAGGAGGAGGAGGAGAGAACTGTTTTTAATTGTTCGTCTGTACTGTTAGGCAAGAAACCCCCAAACCAAACCAAATCAAAACCAAAATGTATGCATGGGGACTAGAATAGAATATCTGGAAAAGAGAATCGCCAATAAGAAAGGCTGAAACATATGCATGCATGTGCCTTTATAGCAGCATGATTTATAATCCTTTGGGTAGGAACCAACCCAAATGTCCAACAATGATAGACTGGATTAAGAAAATGTGGCACATATACACCATGGAATACTATGCAGCCATAAAAAAGGATGAGTTCATGTCCTTTGTAGAGACATGGATGAAGCTGGAAACCATCATTCTCAGCAAACTATCGCAAGGACAAAAACCCAAACACCGCATGTTCTCACTCAGAGGTGGGAATTGAACAATGAGAACACATGGACACAGGAAGGGGAACATCACACACCGGGGCCTGTTGTGGGGTTGGGGGAGGGAGGAGGGATAGCATTAGGAGATATACCTAATGCTAAATGATGAGTTAATGGGTGCAGCACACCAACATGGCACATGGATACATATGTAACAAACCTGCACGTTGTGCACATGTACCCTAAACTTAAAGTATAATTTAAAAAAAAAAAGGCTGAAACAAAAATGAATAAAGTCAAGAAGTAGAGACAGAAAAAACCTGAGAAGCTGGGTCTGCCAAACTGAACCATCCATAAGAAAGGCTGAAACAAAAATGAATAAAGTTAAGAAATAGAGAAAACCTGAGAAGCTGGGTCTGCCAAGTGCAGGAATGTGAAAGTGGCATTCCAGAACACACTGATGATGCAAATAGAAGGCTTCGGCATGGAAGTGCAAGTGTGACTCGAGCACTACTCTTAAAAAATGGGGAAGCGGGAAGAAGAGAAACAATTTTCTCCTTGCTCCAAGATGAAGCAATAAAATATCACTGTCTTCCACAAAATCTTCCTCAACATCAAGCCAAAAGAACCACAGGCACAAAGGGAACAACTGTTTAAAGAGTGAGAATTGAAGAGTTTTCATTTGTACAATGTCTTATCTTATCTAGAAAGGCACTAAGAAAGTTGCATCTCACTGAAAGAATTTGTTCCTTAGAGAGAGATAAAGTCTTTTTCTTTTTCTGTGGTCAATGTTGTATTTATGTTTCTTTCTTTAAAATAATAGACTCTAGGCCAGGAGTGGTGGCTCATGCCTGTAATCCCAGCACTTTGGGAGGCTGAGGCGGGCAGATCACCTGATGTCAGGAGTTCAAGACCAGCCTAGTCAACATGGTGAAACCCATCTCTACAAAAATACAAAAATTAGCCAGGCAGGATGGCAGGTGCCTGTAATCCCAGCTACTCTGGAGGCTGAAGTGGAAGAATCGCTTGAACCCAGGAGGCGGAGTTTGCAGTGAACTGAGATCATGCCATTGCACTCCAGCCTGGGCCACAGAGTGAGACTTCATCTCAAAAACTAACTAACTAAATAAATAAAAATAAAATTAAGATTAAAAATAAAACAGACTAAATATTTCTGATCATAAACAATACAAAGATTGAGAATTAGTAAGGCTGCTTTCAGTTATTTTTCTAAGAGTGCCATTTTTTAGAAGTTCATGAATATGAGTTACTTTAGTCTCATCCTATACCATTACATTAATATCTCTCCTGGAAAATGAATATATGAGAACTTATTTCCCAAAACACCATCCACAAGATGGAAAAACAGTTTCAGCAAATTATTTTTTTAATATATCACACACGAAATAGTTGACATTGGAGTTCAATAACGTTTTAGAAGCAGTTGAGGGTTTGTCACAGGGTGAGTTTATATTTGGTCTGCTTCTTATCTCTCTAAAATTTCCCTCTAGTCAGGAGATTTCTACCCTCTCCCCTCCGTCTCTCTGATGGACCCATACTTTAGATTTCGAAGGTCTTTTCTATCTCAGTACCATCATGGATACTGAGTTTTGTCTTTGGCCACCCATCTACTTTTACATCCTCCTCCCCTATGAAATCTTCCATTCTTGAGGTTTTAAACTGTAACCTAAGTTACCTAAGTATCAGTAACTCACACAGGTCCAGCTACAGACCAGTATATCAGATGACTGCATGCTGTGTCTCAATCTGCTCCAGAACAAACTCTTCAGTGGCCTCAAAACCTTGCTCCCCTTTGATAATCCCCATCTCAGTTGCTAGCTCCATCATGCACTCAGTAAGCTGAGTTGAAAATTTAGTTTTCCTTGCTGCCATTCTTTGACCCCTTGCTTCCCCTACTTCCCCTATATTCAACCAAATAGTGCCCAATTTCTAATCAGTGGCTTTCTAAGTCTTTCTCAAATCCATCTTCTACTCTTCCTCCCTAGGTCAAGTGCCCTAAGTCAGGCCTCTCCTCCATCCTTCCTCTCCTACAAAGAAGCTACTGTTAAGTCACGTTTGGCTTTAGGCTAAACATGTTTTAAGTTCAACCTAAAGGTGTCTCTGCACATCGTGAATTATAGCCAGTGGAGGTATAAACAGAGCATAGCCTACTCTTGCGCCAATCACCAGGTTTTGGCTAACCAAACGTAGCCAATTGTTTGAAGCAAGTTCAAATAAGGTGAATGCTGAGCTGTAACCAATCCAGCTGTTTCTGTCCCTCACTTCTGTTTTCTGTACATCACTTTCCTTTTTCTGTCCATAAATCTTCTACCACCATGGGGCTGCACGGAGTCTCAGAGCCTATTGTGGCTCAGGAGGCTGCCTGATTTGGAATTGTTCACTGCTTAATTAAACTTTAAATTGAATCCGGCTGAAGTTTTGAACACTGACATCTTCCTTTCCAAGACTAAGCTCATACCCTCCTGCTTCTTGTTGAACTTTAGCAACTTCTCCATCGTGCCTTACATTTCTAAGCACTCATTCTCCCCTATTACTTCTTCTAAGTCTGTAGAATATAACTCAAATCTCCCTCATTGAAAACAAACAAACAAACAAAAGAAACAAAAAACCTCTGGCCATATTCCCCTGGAACTGCTCCTTCCTTTTTTTTTTTCTTGAGACAGAGTCTCGTTCTGTCGCCCAGGCTGGAGTGCGGTGGTGCAATCTTGGCTCACTGTAACCGCTGCCTCCCATGCTCAAGCGATTCTCCTGCCTCAGCCTCCCAAGTAGCTGGAACTACAGGTGTGCACTACCATGCCCGGCTCATTGTTTTTTGTGTTTTTACTAGAGACGGGGTTTCGCCACGTTGGCCAGGCTCCTCTCGAACTCCTGACCTCAGGTGATCCACCTGCCTCGGCCTCCCAAATGCTTGGATTACAGGCATGAGCCACTGCCCCCAGCCTCCTTCTTGTAACTATCATGGCTCTTCACAAGCAAAGTCTATGCTGCTTCACTGGCTCACTTTCTATTCACTTTTAACCCACTGCAATATACTCCTAGCATTCTCAAAACGAATTCTCCCAGCGAACCCTTATCTACCAAACACGTGGCATCCTTCCGATTTCCAGCCTGCAGCACGTGATGAAGGCAACAGGAGTTGTTCCCCTTTCCTGATTCCAGGACCTGCTCTCCTTCCCCTCCTGCCCTTCCATCCAGGGTACTCACTTTTCTTTCCTGCTGCTACAGACCCGAATGGAAGGCAGGCACCAAGCTGCCATCCAGGGGCTCCTTCCTCACTGGTCTAAGCCTTGGTCTGGCAGGTCCCCATCATTTCTGCTTTCTAACATAGCTTCCTACTGAATTTACATCTTTACGCTTCATGTATCTTCTGAGTTCTAAGCTTATATTTTTAGCTGGGGCTGGGCCTTTCTACATGGATGTTTTTATGCCAAATTTTAACCCCAAATTCAATATTTTGAAAATGAAATACATTCTTTTTTTAGGTGAAATTTTTTATTATTTTATTTTTAAATGTTACTTTAAGTTCTGGGACACATGTGCAGAATGTGCAGGTTTGTTACATAGGTGTCCATGTGCCATGCTGGTTTGCTGCACCCATCAACCAGTCATCTAGGTTTTAAGGCCTGCATGCATTAGGGATTTGTCCTAATGCTCTCCCTTCCCTTGCCTCCCATACCCCAACAGGCCCCGGTGTGTGATGTTCCCCTCCCTGTGTCCACGTGTTCTTATTGTTCAACTCCCACTTATGAATGAGAACACGTGGTGTTTGGTTTTCTGTTCTTGTGTTAGTTTGCTGAGAATGATGGCTTCCAGCTTTAACTATGTCCCTGCAAAGGACATGAACTCATTTTTTTTTTTATGGCTGCATAGACATTTATACAGCCAAAAAACGTGAAAAAAAGTTCATCATCACTGGGCATTAGAGAAATACATTCTTTTTCTACTAAAGAATTCTCTATTTCCTTCCATATATCTGGTCTTTCCATAGAAAGATATTGGAATTCGCATCAGCCATTGCCCTTGCTTACTTTCCTTACTGTCCATGTAAACATGATTACCAAGTTTCACTTGACTTTGTAACTTGAGAATGCCCCTTAAATTTACACCATGTTTTCTACCCTCTAGCACAGCCCTAGTTTGGGATGCTGGAGTAGCCACATTTGCCCCTCTCTGGCCTGCCTGTGCTCCCCTCCCTCCTCCACATCACCTCAGGTATTCCCTTCCTAACAATGCACCAGGCTGGGGCCAGCAGAAGAGGGCAGCTAGGAGTAGCTCTGGAGCAGGACACAGCTACTACTATTAGGCAGTTTTAGAGTAAGGTACAGAGGTCATCTGAGCCTGTTATTCACTTGCTGGGTTAACTTGTGCAAGTTGCTTATCTGAGCCTCAGTTTCCTTCTGTGTAATACAGGGGTAAGGGTTGTGAGGAAATTCAAATCACAAGAAAGGAATAAAAAACACTCTGTTTAAATTCTGAGAATTGCATGATCTAGTTACCAGCATTGTGTAGAGTCCACGAAACTCTTACTTTTCTACTCTTTGGGTGGGGCTCTTGGAAAACCGGAATCCACTAAGAATGGCAGAGTTGCAGCTGCCTTCAATGACTGAGATCGTTCCCCAGGATTTTGGACTGGGTGTCTGGTCAGCATTAGTGCAGTCCACTTAGAGCATGTATGAGGATGGATGGTCTCCCTGAGGTGGTGAGCTCCCCAGCATGGATAGCATATGAGCAGGGGTTCGAAGCACCACTGGAATGGGTGCATGCATTGCAAGCAAATTGCTTCAGGGGACCTCCACCATCCTTTCCTTATTTAATCCTACAATTCCATTCAAAGAGGAAGTGAAAAATAACAGGAGGTGTAGATGAGCCCAGAGTCAGATTTTCTAAAGCTAGAATCAAGAACCCCATGGCTGGTACACACAGTTAAAGAAACACAATATAGTAACGTAATGAGAAGCAAGGCTGAAAATACTGCAAAAGTTAACGCAGAGAAAAGGCAGATGAGACAGAGAAAAGAAAGTGAGATTTAGAGACTGGGATAAAAAGGAAAGTTATCTGCATGAGATGTCAGGGGTGAGAAGGGAAAAAAAATTAAAACCTGAAGGAAAAAAATGAAAGCACCAAAAAGAAGCTGGAAAATATTCTATTTCTTGGCTCTAAAACTGAGGAAAATGAGAAAATGAAGTGTTTACTCAAGGGTTTATCTTCTCGCAATTTTGAAGTGTTCCATTAACAGATAAAAAAGAAGTTCCGTTAGGTGCTAGATGGCACAGTCATATCCATACCTGGAAATTAACACAATAGACAGTCCTCTAGGAGACAGAAAACAATCTGCTTTTACAATGCAAGCCGAGGTTTTGTGGACTGAGACAGACACTTCATGAAGGCAATGTCCTGTACATATTCCTTTTTTACTCTGATAACCTTGAGGAGTCCAAGAAGATCAATCAAACAGTTAAGTCTGAATTACAGCCCCCATTCCCTGTCACACATTTCACCTGACAGGAGGAGAGGTGAGACCAGGAAACAGATGCCTCATTTTTCAGAAATACTTCGCGAATTGCCACATTTACACGGTATCTTCCTTAATCTTGGTCTTGGTTGGTTTTAGTAACTAATTCCATCCACTGTCATGTTCCTGCACGATGTAGCAGCTGCTGTGCTTCCAAGAAGCCCCTGGGGACTCCCTTTGTGGAAGAGCTAATTATCAGGTGGGCATTCAGGGCAGGGGAGGCAGAAGCAGACTTTCCCCATTTTCCACCCAGATCCTTCTTTGGATAGTTAAAATAAACCAGCTCATCTCTAATAATGTGGGCGGAGACAAGAGCTACCCAGCTCGGAAGGTCTTTCTGGGAAGATATGTTGTCCTGTCTTGTCGAAAACCTTCTCCCTTAACATTTGAAGTAACAGGTCCTGTTGAGGGTGTCACTTTTTTCTAGCAGTGAGACCAATAAGCCAAAATACTCCAGAGAAGATGACTAGGTTGGCTGAGTCTGGAAACAAAGATAACTGAGAGACGCCTGGAGCAAGTGGAAGTATTCTGCACAGACAAGAGAAGACCCAGGGGAGAGGGATAGATGTCTTTAAGGTTTTAGAGAACTTCACGAGTACGTATCGGTAGGCCTGGTCTCTTTTGTCCCCATGGGAAGAATAAGGCTGACAAGTACACATTAGAAGGAAATAGATTTCAGAACCATGAAACTGTCTTTTGGTAGTCTGAAATACTTCAACACTAAAAAGCCTCAACAGCCCCTGTTAATAGAAGGATGGAAGCCATTTGTGGGTACATTCAGGAGAAGGCAGGAATGCAGGAATGCAGGAATGCAGGAATTGGTGAGATGGAACCAGCAACCACTAACATTCCTTCCTGCTCAGAAACCCCGCAGCTCCCAGGCAAGCAGGTGCTGACCTCTGCCTCCCCGCTGTCTGCTCTTGGTGGGTACATAAGTTTAGCTGCTTCTTGGTGCTGGCTACAGCTGCCTGAACAATGAATAAATGAGTTCAGGCCCTAGCATGTCACATTTGGCTGTGACAAAAGTTATTTAAGTCGCTCCCACATGCAAAACCCACACTCCCTCCCTCCCAAGATTCTGCAGAAGTCACATCCCTCCGTGGCATCAGACTCCTGTTGCATTTGTGCCTCTCACTGGGCACTCACTGAAAGACCCGGAATCTTGCCAAAACTTCTGACTTCTTGTCTGGTGTCTGGGCCCACTTCCGTGGCTGATGGTCCAGTAAACTGTAAGTCCTGATGCAGAAGTTGAAGGATGATGGAAAACTTCCTGAATGAATCAGTCCTCCCTAGAGAGGTCTTCCCTTCTCTTCTCTCAAGCAGGTCATAGTCACCCCCGTACTAATGACCATATTTGGCAAACATTTCTGCACTTCTTCCCAATTTATTTTATACCATTTTCATGAAGTTAAACTCTTGTTATAATGACTTAAAAGAAAAAAAGGCCGGGCGTGGTGGCTCACGTCTGTAATCCCAGCACTTTGGGAGGCCGAGGCGGGCGGATCACGAGGTCAAGAGATCAAGACCAGCCTGGCCAACATGGTGAAACCCCATCTCTACTAAAAATACAAAAAATTTAGCTGGATGTGGTGGCAGGGGCCTGTAGTCCCAGCTACTCAGGAGGCTGAGGCAGGAGGATGGCGTGACCTGGGAGGTGGAGGTTGCAGTGAGCTGAGATCGCGCCACTGCACTCCAGCTTGGGTGACAGAGTGAGACTCCATCTCAAAACAAAAAAATTAGCCGGGCGTGGTGGTGGCCACCTGTAGTTCCAGCTACTTGGGAGGCTGAGGCAGGAAAATCGCTTGAACCTGGGAGGCGGAGGTTGCAGTGAGCCGAGATTGCACCACTGCACTCCAGCCTGGTGACAGAGTGCGACTCTGTCTCAAAAAAAAAAAAAAAAGGAAAATTTTCTAATGGACCCCAAATAACTAGATAAAATTTGAAATATTTAGTAAAAAGTAAAGATGTTTAGTTGGTATGATATAAAACAAATATTGGGAAATAGCTCCATGTAAAGCAAAGGTTCTTGATCTTTCCCTTGGCTGCACATCTTTCCTTCACTGCTCTACAGAATTTACTGCAACCATTTATACAAGGGTTAAAATATAGAAGACATACAGTTGTCAGATTCTAAACGCAAAAGTAATGGACACATCCTTAGGATTCAGTATTTATATCTCAGCTCTTTCTCTCCTCCTGGAATAAACTGACTTATAGTAGTCACTGGTCTTTCACAAAACTTACATTTAAGAGAGTAGAAATGGTGAGTTCTTCTTGAACCTGTAGCTTCTTCAAGTATGTATCTCAAACGACTTCTGCTTCTATACCACACCCAACTCTATTATACTTTAGTTCCTTCTTTTGTGATCAATCCCTAGTTGTTCAGGTCATTGATAGAGAATGTTTCTCACATTCTCTGTACCCTTCACATAGAATGCCTTCTTTTTGCAATGAGTTGTTAAGAGGAGAACATCTAAGTATAACAAGATGATTAAAACTGAGGATGCATCTAAATAAAATAAAAATCTTACATTTAGGAGATGAACAATAAAAATTTCAGTTGTGATTTCAACTGTGTTTCCAAATATGCATTTCAAAAACATCTGTGACATCCAGAAATAGCTGAGTAATTAAAAAATATATATTTCCTTCAGTCTCCACTTGGACATTTCAATTCCAATAGCTGCTTCTAAGTGTCTTAAGTTCATCTTCTGGGAAACAAATGAAATCAGTCATAGCATCGCTAGGAGGAAATTCAAAGGAAGAAACCCATGACAACTTCCTCCTAACTAATTTTCGAGAACGCACACCAGCATGCCTGCTTTCTTCCCAAGCTTGTCATATCCCTGTCTTCTACTGGTGGCCACTGAGAAACAGGTATCCGAGCTTCACACCAGCCTGGCAGCCAGCCTCCTACTTTACTGCCTTTGTATTTTGTTTTGTCAGACCTTTCTGCTGACTCATTCCTAATTCTGCTTCAGAATACAACATTTTCCTTTTTCTTGCTCGATTTACTGTCTTCTTTTTCTCTCCTGCATATACTGGCTCCAAATCCAAAACAGGTGCTGGGAGATGGGATGAATTGTGGGAAGGAATGAGGGCAGCTGAAAGAGGCGCCGGGGAGTGGTGGGGTGGGAAAGGCACAGGGAGCTTGCCCCACAAACACAGGGTGGGTCTGTCTGTACCGTGTGCCTTGCACACAGCCTGCCCACAGCAGCTTGGGGCTTCTTTGCAGCCTTCCCTGCTGTATTTCACCTGTCACCCCCCCAGTCCCTCATAGCACTGAAGGTCAAGTGCATTGGGCTCACTTCCAAAAACAGACAAAGAGATGGTGCTGCACAGCTGGTTCTCTTCCTAGGTCACGAAGGGAATGGAGGACATCATTTGGCGCTTAATTACAACCATACAAAGACAAACATCTACCTGTGCTTCCTTTATAAGAAGGCATACTAGAAATATCTCTATACTTGCAAACAGCCAGTCTGTGTCTAAACTTGTCCTTCACCAAAGGTTAGCAGTGGAAAGTCCAGTCAAGTCAGCATCTTTCTTTCCACTTCTTCCCTCTCCTCCTCTTTCTCCTTCTATCTTAAAAAAATGTGTCTGTGTGTGTATCTGCATGATGCCACATGGCTGCTTAGTTTATTTTTGGCAAGTCAGCTCCACTTTGCTGACTTTCAAGCCTAAAGTTTCCATCCTTAACTTTTCATCAGCTGCTTACCATGCCCACTTGGATGTCAACATTCTGCCCCATGTGCACACGTGGAAGGCTTAGGGATCTGCCCTTCCAATCTCTGCCCTGTCCTTCCTGTTTATGTGGAGAGCAGGAGCCCGCCGAGCGTCATTCCTGGAGGGCAAGCTTTGGATTGTTTTTCTCCTGTCCCCGCAGCCGATCATCCACCAGGTGGGTCACTCTGGCACCGAATCTTTCTCTTTCCCTTCCTTTGATCCCCTCTGAAAAGAACTTGGTAGAAGCCCCTGTTGTCTCAGGAGCCTTCTAATGTGTTACTCATTTTCCCGACATATTCTTAGATATCACTGCCTTCCATCTTCACATCAACTTCAGCAAGTGCCCTTTGCCTTTCACGTCCCGGTCAAACTCTCCTGTGACATTCCAACTCTCCAGTGATTAGATCTCCACCTAGTTTCATGTTCTAGCAGCTACTTCCCAGCACCCTCTGTGCCCCCTAGAAACGGCACCACTCACCAGTTCTCTTAATCTCCACTCTGCCTTCTTTAGGTCAAGCTCTTGTCTTTCCATTTCCTTCCGTGTCTGTCTAAATCAACCCATCCTTTAAGATCTAGCTTGAATGCTCCTCCCCTGTTAAGCATTTTCTGATACCAGAAATTCTTTTTGTGTTCTCTCTGCCTCTACAGCATTACTGTGTACTATTCTTACTTACTTATTACATTTGTTCTCATAGCTATGTATGCACATGTCTTACTACACATATCGGCCAAGAATGAGTGGACTGAGAGCTGATACATATTTAAAAGCTGATGAGTTCAGCTTCTCAAAAGCCCCCTTCCTGGGTCTCTGCCCCACTCGCTTTGTTCATTCCTCTTCTGATAGGATGTGGAGGAGGTCACAATATTAGTTTCACAATAAATATATAGGAAGAGGAGGCCAACACAAGTCTACTCTGATGACAGCTTTCGGTGTTCAGAGCAAGGTCCCTGCCAGGACTCCTCCAGCCTGGCAGGAGGCAGCGAAGGACCGTTCCAGGGCTCTTCCAGCAGCTGAGCCATGTTGGGCACACTTTGAGGTGCATTGTGCTCGGGTGGGCTAAGGGGCTGCGTGGGAGCCCCCAAGAGCAGTGACAGAGGCTGCAGGAGGCCTGGCAAAGCTGAGCACACAGCCTTAGGGGAGCCTCTCAACACTCTAGAAGAAAAAGGCTCCTAGAGGCAAGGGGTTGGTCACTTCCGTGGCCACATGGCGAAGGCAGCAATGGGTTTACAGCAGGATGAACAGCATCACCAAAGGCACTGGCTTCACAGAGATCTCATTAAAAATACACAGCAGGCCGGGTGCGGTGGCTCACGCCTGTAATCCCAGCACTTTGGGAGGCTGAGGCGGGTGGATCACGAGGTCAGGAGATAGAGACCATCCTGGATAACACAGTGAAACCCTGTCTCTACAAAAATGCAAAAAAATAGCCGGGCATGGTGGCGGGCGCCTGTAGTTCCAGCTACTCGGGAGGCTGAGGCAGGAGAATGGCGTGAACCCGGGAGGCGGAGCTTGCAGTGAGCCGAGATCGCGCCACTGCACTCCAGCCTGGGTGAGAGAGCCAGACTCCGTCTCAAAAAAAAAAAAAAAAAATACACAGCAGCACTAACTTGTCTCTAAAATGATGAGGTCCATGTTTATAACATCTCCTAGTCATGCAGTCTAGTCAGTAATGTTGATTGATATAGTTGATAAATAGTCAGTGGGTATGTACTATGTGCATTGCACTGGTGAGAAGGTGTGTGTAAGCCTTTAAGTCATGGAATCAATGGCGGGTCATTTTTTAAAAAAGGGAAATAGAATAGGATTAAAAATATTAGAGTATATCACATATAGTAAGAGCTTTTTGTAAGATTTTGTTTGCGTTCTATATGTGTGTTTATATACTAGACCAGGTTTGTAAAATGTACTTATTATGCTACTATCTGTCATTAAAAAAAAGAATTTGAGCTATTGCTGTTTTGCAGGGGTTCTCCAAGTGTTCTGGGTTGAACGGTGTCCCTCAAAATTCATACGTTGAGTTCCTAACCCCAAGTAGCTTAGAATGTAACCTTTTTTTGAAAACTGGGTCTCTGCAGAAGTAATCAAGTTAAAATGAGGTCATTAGGGTGGGGGCTAATCCAGTACGACTGATATAAAAAGGGGACATCTGGACAAAGTGACAGACATGCACAGAGGGAAGACTATGCTGGATATGGTTCGGCTGTGTCCCCACCCAAATCTCATCTTGAATTGTAGCTCCCATAATTCCCATATGTTGTGGGGGGACCAAGTGGGAAATAATTGAATCATGGGGGTAGGTTTCCCCATACAGTTCTCATGGTAGTGAATAAGTCTCATGAGATCTGATGATTTTATAAGGATTGCCCCTTTCACTTGGCTGTCATTTCTCTCTTGCTGCTGCCATGTAAGACATGCCTTTCACCTTCCACCATAATTGTGAGGCCTCCCCAGCCATGTGGAACTGTGAGTCCATTAAACCTCTTTTTCTTTATAAATTACCCAGTCTCAGGTATGTCTTTTTTTTTTTTTTTTTTTTTTTTTTTTTTTTTTTTTTTTTTTTTTTTTTTTTTTTTTTGAGACGGAGTCTCGCTGTCGCCCAGGCTGGAGTGCAGTGGCGCGATCTCGGCTCACTGCAGGCTCCGCCCCCGGGGTTCACGCCATTCTCCTGCCTCAGCCTGCTGAGTAGCTGGGACTACAGGCGCCCGCCACCTCGCCCGGCTAATTTTTTGTATTTTTAGTAGAGATGAGGTTTCACTGTGTTGGCCAGGATGGTCCCGATCTCCCGACCTCGTGATCCGCCCGCCTCGACCTCCCAAAGTGTTGGGATTATAGGCGTGAGCCACTACGCCCGGCCCTCAGGTATGTCTTTATCAGCAGTGTGAAAATGGACTAATACAATGTGAAGAGACACAGGGAGGTGCCAAGCGAAGACAGAGGCCTGGCAATGCATCTACAAAGCCAAGCCATGCCCAGCACTGCTGGGAATCCTAGCAGCTACAAAGAGGCCAGGAGGGAGCCTCCCCGAGCCACGGCCCTGTCCACACCTCCTTTTTGGACTTTCAGCCTCTAGAATTGAGAGACAAGAAGGTTCTGTTGTTCTGAGCCACTCAGTTTTTGGTACTTTGCTGTGGCACCCCTGGAAACCCAATACGCCCAGCGTGATCCCTGTCAGAGTCGGCATTTCCTGGGAACTTGCTGGATGTACAGATCATCCTAAGGAATCCAAGAACCTGGGAGCGAAGCCCAGCAATCTCCATTTCAACAAAGTCTCCCGGCAAGTCCCACGCACTGTGACGTCTGAGAACCCCTGTCGTATGGCTAGCAGCCTGGTGCGGTGTTCTCACTGTTGGAGCACAGTTCCCTCAAGTCCCAGAGGTTCAGTGGGGACCATCTGAAATTTTGTGAGCAATGGTCAGAATTTGATGGATGAAAAACAACAGTGTCTTGGCCACATCACTTAGCACAAGGGAGTTATGCTAACACCACACACCCACCAGGATATCTAGTCCACGGTTTTCAAAGCATCAGGTCCTGAACATGAGAAACACAAATATTTCATCGTCATTGGTCTAAGTAACACACAAAAAAGTTCCTTTTCTGTGCTTGATGAAGTAAATACAGAAGGAAGTAGATGCAACTTTTCACATGTTCTTATCTTTCTCCAAAAGAACAAGCTTGCAGGGGATGGAGGGGCTGTAGTGAGGGCTATTCCTCACCTTGTCTGAGGGTCTCATGGATCCACAGCAGAGGCTTTCAGCATAATCTCTGCTCACATGTGTTTTCTCATTTGAGCCGGGGGTCTGTCAATCAGAGTGTTCTTACACTGTCTGCACCAGAGTGGGGCCTAACTGCGTCCCTTTCATTGGCAACAAATATGCAATTAAGAAACAACTGGCCGGGTGCGGTGGCTTACGCCTGTAATCCCAGCACTTTGGGAGGCCGAGGCGGGTGGATCACGAGGTCAGGAGATCGAGACCACCCTGGCTAACACAGTGAAACCCCGTCTCTACTAAAAATACAAAAAATTAGCTGGGCGTGGTGGCGGGCTCCTGTAGTCCCAGCTACTCAGGAGGCTGAGGCAGGAGAATGGTGTGAACCTGGGAGGCAGAGCTTGCAGTGAGCCGAGATTGCACCACTGCACTCCAGCCTGGGCGACAGAGTGAGACTCTGTCTCAAAAAAAAAAAAAAAAAAATAAGAAACAACTTCCAGTCGGGTGTGGTGGCTCACGCCTGTAATCCCAGCACTTTGGGAGGCCGAGGTGGTGGAACACCTGAGGTTAGAAGTCGAAGACCAGCCTGACCAATATGGTGAAAGCTCGTCTTTACAAAAAATACAAAAATTAGCTGGGTGTGATGGCACCTGCTTGTAATCCCAGCTACTCGGGAGGCTGAGGCAGGAGAATCCCTTGAACCAGGGAGTCTGAGGTTGCAGTGAGCCAAGTTCGTGCCACTGCACTCCAGCCTGACGACAAAGTGAAACTCCGTCTCAAAAACAAACAAACAAACAAACTAACAAACAAACACTCCCTTTGAAAATCACGGGTAAGAGCATGAAGCCTACATCCAACCCCCTAAAAACTTTAGCAATAAAATCTGGGTTCCCTTTGTTGTCCGCTTCATGATGCGCACCTCCTGTGTTTTCTCATCATCCGTGGATCAACAGGGACATCATCCCTTGTCTCCCTTTCCATGTCCGAAGACCTACCAGGGCCCTTTCCTGGAGAGCGTTCTCAGGTGGAAGGTAATTTCCTGCCTGTGCGTTCTCTGTCTCCTTGGTACTTGTGTCTCTCCATGGCCCTCTTTTCTCTGAGCCTCTGATTCTGGACGATTTCTTGTTGACCATTACTCATCTGGTCATCTGCCCACCTGCCGTTCCTTTCCCTAAGCCTGCTGACTCCAACGCGGTGGCCCACTCCCGGGACACACTGCTTAGTTTCTGCTCGGCAGGTGCCTGCCTTCTCCCTGCTTCCCTGGCCCTGATCATGATAATGAGATTATTCACGGATGCTCTGATGATTACCTGCTCAGTTTCTGACTCATTGTTTTCCCCTAATCTTTAAGCTGTTGACCTGCACCTTGGTATTGCTGTATATTTATCCACTGGCCATTAATCCACACAACATAAATCCCACTGGTGTCCGCGTGACGGTGATGTCAGTTTATGGTGGCGTTCACATTTTTGTGTGCGTTAAGGTAGGAGCCAACTCTAAAATATAAAATGTTGGTCATAGGCTCAGCCCTGAAGCATGCTCACGGATGGGAGTGAGACGGGGCCGCTGTGTGCCTGCTTCTGTCAGCATAGCTGGTGGTTCTCACCCATCACTGCTGGTAAGAATCCTGGGGTGGGGGGCCCTGACACAGTGCAGATTAACAGGTTTCTTCCTGGGAGACACTGTTTCCTAGGCTCCAGGCTTGGAGCTTAGAAATATGTGTTTCTAACAAGGGCTCCATTTCATCCTATTGTTTGTGTGCAGAGCAGCAAGGTACCTGACCACCATGGGGTCATCCTCTTAGTGCCCACATGCCCTGAACAAATGCCTGGTGACAGCTTCGGAAGCAGATGCTGAGCCCTGACATCTCACCCTCCCACTGTGCTTCTAAGTACTTTCTTCTCTGCATAGATTTTTTGTTTGTTTGTTTTTTGAGACAGAGTTTCACTCTTGTTGCCCAGGCTGGAGGGCAGTGGCGCAATCTAGGCACATTACAACCTCCGTCTCCTGCGTTCAAGAGATTTTCCTGCCTCAGCCTTCTGAGTAGCTAGGATTATAGGCACCCACCACCACACCCAGCTGATTTTTTTTTTTTTTTTTTTGAGATGGAGTCTTGCTCTGTCACCCTGGCTGGAGTGCAGTGACGTGATCTCGGCTCACTGCAATCTCTGCCTCCCGGGTTCAAGCAATTCTTTGCCTCAGCCTCCCAAGTAGCTGGATTTATAGGCACCCCCCACCATGTCCGGCTGATTTTTGTATTTTTAGTAGAGACAGGGTTTCACCATTTTGGCCAGGCTGGTCTTGAACTCCTGATCTCGTCATCCACACACCTTGGCCTCTCCAAATGCTGGGATTACTGGCGTGAGCCACTACACCCGGCCTAATTTTTGTATTTTTAGTAGAGATGGGGTTTCACCATGTTGGCCAAGCTGGTCTCGAATTCCTCACCTCAAGTGATCCACCTGACTTGGCCTCCCAAAGTGCTGGGATTATACCATGCCCAGCCCTCTATATAGTTTTGAAATAAACCTTTTTCTCCCAGATTATTTGTAAATAAATTGTTAAAACATAAAAACTTTGGGGTAAGTTTATGCTCTGTGTTTTTATATCAATTAAATGCTATACATAATTATAACTTGATAAATGGTAATATTGGTAGATAAAATCCCAATGTATATTTTCAGAGCACCAAAAATGTGCTAAATTGTTTTCTGTTGTTGTTGTTTTTCCTGAATGACTCTGTGTGTGTGTGTGTGTGTGTGTGTAAAATCCTCTCCCATTTTTTGGGCAGATCCAAGGTGACGTATACATTTTGATTATTTGAAATACCATATTCAAGGTCTTTCAGCTCACCCTGGTGGGATCAAGAGGTTACCGACACAACAAAAGGCACTGCCCCTCCCACCACCACCACACAGGCCAGAATTAAAAGCGCACCACTTACTACCCAGGGAATAGTTTGTTTCCAGCACAGCGATGGACAAAGTTCCATAGATATAAAGAGAACTATTCCCTGGGCATATTTTTAGCAGCAGGCATTTAGTGCAAGGCACCGGCAAGAGCATACACCCTCAGGATGTATCAGTAGACTTGCACCCAACACGTAAGCAAAGGCTGGAGACTTTCTGCAAACTGTTACAAGGCTCCTGAACATGAAGAGTTTATCTCACCAAGTAAAGGCCAGGACATAACAGAGTGGACCCCACTGATGAGGCTCAGTGTCACCTGGGTACAAGATAGGAGACCAATCCAGACTGGTCCACAAAGTGCATTCTCTCCATCGCCCCCAACAGAGTTTTCTGCAGCAACTGAAATTGATTATCCGTATCAGAAACCTGGCATTCTGCATTTAAGATTGCTTTAGCTTAATCCACCAAGTCCCTTGTAACAAATCCCTTCTTGGGTAAGACAGACAATTAGATTGGATGAAAGTGACCAGAGAAGGTTCTGGAATCTAACAGGCAAAAATCTGCTGAGAGAGATTCCCACAGCAGGCTGCCCTGGCTGGGACCGTGGTCCGTGTGTGCTGTAATTTAAACCATAAGACCTCATAATCCCTGCAGTACTGCTTCCCCATAAATGAATGACCATTCATTTAATGGTCATTCGATGGTGTTGGTCTCATTCATGCTGCTATGGTAGCCACGTGTATCTACAGTTAGGGTAGGAAGAGACGGGGATGTTTGGTAGACATAGTCTTTCTTGCTCTGATTCCAGCTTGTTTTCTGTCTCCTTGGCTAACTCTTTCTGGAAGAATTAAGTCTTCTGATCAGCAAGCCAGGACTTCTGGAGTAATTCTAAAAAGCCAGTGGGTCTTGTCCAACCAGACCCTGTATAGACTAGGAGGTCTGGGATATTCTGTGACAATTCCAGGCTGAAGCAGAAAAGCAGAGGCTACAGGTAAACAGGAGCAAGCAGGGTCAATTGGGCCTCCATCTATTTCCAGCATAATTTCCATCTATTTCCACATATGCCACATATCTGGCATATGTGATTCTGTCAAAACCAGCCTCTGTAACATCTTCTTGAGCTGCAAGTAGCAAATGTAGTGCCATTGTCACTATATCATTTGCCATCCAAAGTGGCAAAGTGAAAGTGGTGCTATTAATAACTATGCTGGGAAAACGGGCACCACCAGACCAACTGGGCTATGTGGTCTCCCTCATTACCGTCTCTTGGTGAGTGATCCTACTGCCTGGGAGAGTAATAAATTACTTTTCCAGTTTAACTAGGAAAAGAAGAAATCAATAAGGAACTGATAAATGAGGGTAAAACCAGAGAAAATAAGCAATCATTGGGGGAAATATATTGAGCACATCATTAAGAAGAAATCACAAAGCTCTTAAAATTGCTGAGTGCAGCACGTTTGCACAGTTAGCACCTGACGTCACAGGGCACGACAAGCCTCTTTTCCCAGACATTCTGTGGATTCACGTGCCAGTGTTGAGTGGCACTGTTTGCCAGCAGGTTGAAGTGCCACCTGACTTGAGGTGGGCAGGGAGGTCATGGAAACAGAATAACAGTAGGCATGAGGGGGGAAAAGAAACCAAGACAAGGGGCATGAGAAGACCCTTTTTATCATGTTGGAAGAGATAAAACTAAGGCCTAGAATTAAAACCTTAAAAATTAGAGGCCTGGCACGCTAGCTCATGCCTGTAATCTTAGCACTTTGGGAGGCCAAGGCGGGCAGATCACCTGAGGTCAGGGGTTCAAGACCAGCCTGGCCAACATGGCGAAACCCCATCTCTACTAAAAATACAAAAATTAGCTGGGTGTGGTGGCATGAGCCTGTAATCCCAGCTACTTGGGAGGCTGAGGCAGGAGAATTGCTTGAACCCAGGAGGCGGAAGTTGTAGTGAGCTGAGATTGCACCACTGCACTGTAGCCTGGGCAATAGAGTGAGACTCTGTCTCAAAAATAAGTAAGAAAATAAATAAATAAATTAGAAATCATATATTAAAACCAATGTTGAAAAGGACTCTCTGTCAACTAATTACACATAGGGCTATATCAAATTATAAGACCGTGGAGGTTTTTAATACATGATATAAACATATTACAGACTCATTCTCAGCAGGCTTCCAAATCATGCCGTAGTTGCCAGTAGAAGCTAAAACCATCAGATAGGGAGGAAACAGAGAGGAAATAATTTTTAAAATTCAGGTTCAGAGTTGACTAGCATTGAGAAACAGGAACTCTTGAAAACATAGGGGTAGTATTGAGGTAGGGTTTCCGCTCTGAGTTCTCAAAATACGTTTTCTTTTCAGCTATAAATGTCCATACAGTTCTTGTAGTCTTAGACGATTTCAAAGTGTACGGCATTCTGAAGAAAAGCATCAGTGATCCTAAAATGGCATTAATTTGAAGTTCGAGGCTATTTTGATAGGCCTCTGATTGCATGTGGTGAAAACTTCATATTTAATGCGAGTTGTCTGCCGCTGTGGATGGGGAGGAGTCCACCAGAACAATATGGAAAAGTCCTATCTGGTATTTGTTTCAATCCTGTATGTACAAACAAAACTGCAAACGAAGGTATGGAAGTAAGTATAACTAATGGAAAAGCACGTGCTACTTGCTGACAGGGACATCGTTACAGCTCGTAACATCACCTCTGCTATAGAGAGGACTCCACGGGCAGTGCCAAAGGAAGGAAAAAAACTCATTCAGAGTGAACACACCCTTGAAATTATTCATGTAATGCAGAAGGAAAAAAACATGGCACACTTCTGTCATTAAGATCATTTCTGAGCCTCCCATCCTAATTGGCAATTCTGCATGTAGTGAAATTTTGTGTTCTACACTAAAGGCCTCTAAATATATCTTCTGGTTTTGACAGTTCCAAAAACATTTGAGAAATCACAGTATGTTTTGCCTTTGAGATGAATTTTAATCCCGGGTTGGGAAGAAAAGGAGCTAACATTTTAATGCATGGCATTCGGAAGCTGTATGATTACGATGAAACTGACATTAAAAAGTGATCAGTCGATACTGACTATACAGTCACCATATGCTCAGGGTCCTCTAATGAACATTTAAAAAAGAATCTTTCCATATTTATACTGGGTGCTAAATTCTTTTTACTTTTTCCCAGAGTTAAAAATACTGACGTAATTAGCTAATGTGGGTCTTCGGGCCTCACCAGATGGCAATGCAAGTCCTCTAGAGGAGCCGGGATCTGTGCAGAGCTTTCAAGGCGTGGTCCTCAGACCCTTCACTTGCATCAGAATCATTCAACGTGCTTGTGAAATGTGCGGATTCCTGGGCCACCCCAGATCAACTGCATCAGAATCTTTGGGGCTTTGAATCTGCATATGGACAAAGCTGTGCAGATACTTCAAGTGCTTCTCTGTGAGCACACCAAGAGTTGAAAACCTCTATCCTAGGCACCTGGTTTGCAAACCTGGCTCCAGTTAGAAATCACCTGGGACTTTTTTAAAAAAGTACTGATGCTGAGGCCCCACCACCAGAGAATCTGATTTACTAGATTCTGTATAGTGATTCTAATGTGCAGTGGCGTATGCAACCTGCACTTCTAAGTATAACGTATAATGTGGTTGTATAGCTACACATCTACACATCTATGTTTCTGCACATAAATACACACAAAACAAAGTACTTAACTTTGGTTGCTGTGGGCTTTCTGCTGTCAATTCCATCCCTGAAGGTGACCAGGGCTCTTTCACGAATTTTTACCTGTATTGTTATGCTGTAAGCTTGTTGATCCCTCATCAGCCACAAATACACTAGCCTCCCTGGCTGTGTAATATAGGTCAGAGTTTCACAAGTGTGTCCACATATCACTGGTGGCAGGTGAAGCCATCTTCAGTGGTTTGTGAGCAAACATTCTTTCCATTATCACAATTTTCCATTGTTTTTCCTGTATAATTGAAAAGACATAAGTAGCTCATCCAACCTAGATACCATTAACATGATTGCTTAGGACAAGACAGCAATTGGTAATGCTAAGTGGCTTAAGTTGATTTGAAGATACTAGTAGGCAGTTAACAGGTGGTAGATGGTACACTTTGGAGTCATGAACATGGAGAGCATATGCTGTGCCAATCAATGGTATGTGCGTATTAGTCTGTTCTCACACTGCTAATAAAGACATACCTGAGACCAGGTGATTTATAAGGAAAGGAGGTTTAATGGACTCCCAGTTCCATGTGGCTGGGGAGGCCTCATCATCATGGCGGAAGGCAAATGAGGAGCAAAGTAACGTCTTGCATGGCAGCAGGTAAGAGAATGTGTGCAGGGGAACTGCCCTTTATAAAACCATCAGATCTCCTAAGACTCATTTACTATCATGAGAACAGCATGGGAAAAACCTGCCCCCATGATTCAGTTACCTCCTACCAGGTCCCTCCTACAACATGTAGGGATTATGGGCGCTACAATTCAAGATGAGATTTGGGTGGGGACACAGCTAAACCATATCAGTGTGTAACTCTGGGCAAGTCACAAACATGCTCTGCATCTCGGCTTCCTCCTTTGTGGCATGCAGATGATAATAGTGCTGAGATTACATGAGTAAGTGAAGTTAAAATGAGATAAAGCCTACAGAGCATTTAGTAGGCACTGGCACGTGCTGAGTTTTCGGTACATGTAAGAGCAGCACATGGAAACGGTCCCCATCAGGAGGGTGGAAGCCGGGCTGTGGCCCCGGCTTCTAGCAATCCTGTGCATGGCTCTGAGCACATCATAAACTCTGTGGGTTTCTGCTTTCATATCAGGAAAATGCAGGGGTATATAAAAATATGATGAGAGTCAAACTAGAAAATGTCTAAGGCTCCTTCCTGCACCCTGATTTTGATCTTCTAAAGGAAACCAGTGGTCTAACAAGACAAAGGGGAAGCATGTCTGGGCAAGCAACACTGTGTGCGCACAGGAAGGGTCTGAAATCCAGCTCGCGGCAGTTAGAGGGCTGGTCTCCCTGAGACCTCAGTTCAAACAGCTCCATTCACCCGCTCAGTGAGCCTAATCTCATCCTCAGGGGTTGCGAAAGGACACGACCCTAGAAACCCATTAGGGGCAAAGAAACTCAGGGCTGGGCCTCTTTAATCTGTGAGAAAAACAGCTGTGCTTTTTCACAGGGTACAATTCCAGGATGATACAGCTCTGGAACCTTCCAGCAGCAATTTTAATAGCCTTATGGGGGAAACAGCGAGAATGCAACTAGTAACAGTGCAAAGGGGGAAAACCTGTGTGAGCACACAGCATTGTGGGAGAGACCAAGAGAGCAACTGAGGCCTTTGCACATCATTTGAGTCCCGGGTCTGCAGCCCCTATGGCCTAGCTCTTGACTGGTCACTTATGAAGCCCCTCTCCCTTCTTTAATGAAGCCACTCTGGGTCAAGTTTTCTTTCCCATGAAAAAGAGCACGACGCCTCCCAATGACCTGGAGAATCTTTGTCCTCCTGGGTTCTCCAGTGCTACTAAACCTTCTGTCTTTAACTTGTTTTCCATTGGCCTGGACTCTAGCGTTTCTCTTTAGTCTTCTAACTGAGAATGATTTGCTATTTTCTTGGGGTAAGGGTATGGAGCAGGTCTTTGCTTATTTCTCTAGTAATACATACTCTAGTAACCAATACTCTTATGTATTTATTCATTTATTTGTTCACACATACATTTGTCCATCCATGAACCAAATGCTCATGAGCAGTCACCAACGGGCAGGGATTGTGGTGGAAGGTGAAGTTCTTTGCTCCATATCACAATTGTCAGAGAGAAAATAGAGTCTGGTGGCTGATTTCAGTTTTGGTCAGTGAGTCTTATTAGATGACCTTTGATTCCTGGCCATCCGATACAACCTATTCCCACAATCAGATTGCTTACCTCAAATTGCCATTTGCAATTGCATTTCTATTCCTAAGATGGATATGGCGGTAGAGTTAGAACATTAGACGCTGTAATTCCAGGATCCTTCACTGCACATGATAACAATTGCCAAGAGTACATTTTATATCCCCAAAGAAACTTCCTCTGCTTCCAGAGTGGACCATGGCGTGGAGTGAGAGACTCATATGATAAAGAGCCTGCTTCCCTGCCCTTCTGTCCTCAAAGCTGGGTTTGTATTTTTGGTCTCTGTACCAAACACAAAGCGCAGGGCCCTCTGTAGGAATTCCGAGGCTTGGTAAGTATAGGCTTTAGGTCATGGGTTAAGTCAGTGAGCCTTCTTAAAAGCCAAACCAAACACATTCTATCCAAGATGCATTCATATGGAGCAGAAACTGAACAAATATTTGGCATTGGGGTGATGAAGGCTGACTGCTGATGGTATCTGACATCAGCTACATGTGGAGATTCTTTGGAAAGACTGTTCATGATCTCCAACTTGCAGCTGTTGTGTTTTCTTTGCTAGAGGTTATAGATTTTTGTCTGGATAAAATAATATTTTTAAGAAGATAAAATTCGAAGATGTAGGCATCTGCTTCCTTCAAATGAGATGGAACGTTTAACCTTCCAGCATGTTTCCCGTCACTCTGGTTCCCTGGAGGCGAATGCTCATGGCTCCTCCTTAGGTAGGTAGAGACTAGTTTCACTGTTTGTGCTGCTTTTCTTCTCTTATTTGTATTTGCTCTATTTACTTAATTGAACCTAGTTCCAGATGAAAGAACCATCTCATGTTGTATTCCCAAACAGGAAGTGATTCTCTGGTGACCCCCTTGGGGATTCGCTCACGCCCAAGAGTCACATAGAAGGAATGTTTTCTCTATGCCTATGGTCTCCCATAGCCTCCCAGCCCTCCTAAACCAGCAACTCTCTGTGTTTGCATTTTTAGACCCTCTCAGTATTGTTTTTGATTCTACCCTCTTTCAACTCAAAAATAAAGGAGGGGAGGGGGGCGTTAGAACTTCCTTAAGCTCAAAATTTCACGGACAATTGTGAGCTGTTTGCAGCAGACAGTGTTCACTGTTGAAAAGGCACTGGGATCAGTGGAATCTGTTTTTAGATTGCAGATCCCTAAATCTTACCCAAGACCTGTTGAATTACAGTTTCTAGGGGATGGAGCTGTGAATCAGCTCCAGACAGAGCCACTCCTGGCGATGGGGACAGCTGACTGTCCTGTAATGTGGGGCTTCCCAAGCTCATGGGTGGGTGGGCTTTTCAGTGGGGTGACTGACTCTGAAAACGCCAAATTAGAGACATGTGGGTGGGGCTGTACCCAAATCATCCCAGGAAGCTGAGCTGGCCGCCTCCTGTTCTCATCAAAAATCTCCTTGGGAAGAAGCTTTTCCTAAAACTGGAGGGGGAGTCATTATGCTAAGAGCAATACACCAGATGCATAAGGATAGATACTGTATGAGGTACGTGGAATAGGCAAACTCCTGGGGAATTCTGGCAGAGGGAGACTTACCAGGGCTGGGAAGAGTGGGAAGGGGGAGTCAGTGTTTAATGGGGACAGAGTTTCTGTTGTGGATGATGAAAAAGTTTTGTGTATAGATAGTGGTGATGGTTACACAACGTTGTGAATGTGCTTAATGCCACTGAATCGTATACTTACTTATGATGGTTAAAAAAATAAATGTTATGTGTATACTTTTTTTCCACAAAAACTGGAGGGAAAATGGATTATAATGTTTTAAAATTCAATATGTGATTAATAGTCATTTGGAGAGAAAATGTGAATGTATTGTATGGTGAATAAAAACCTGAGGAAGAAACCCATTTCCTAATCTGTAGGGCAGGCCTACAAAGCATGAGTTCATGAGCTCCAGAGTTATTTCACTGGCAGGAATTGCACGTTGCTGGATTTTCACAGAATACATATAATTGCTGGAACAATCGAGCAAAGAGGCTCATTAGGATAATCTTCCATGCCTCTCATTTTGCAGGTCAGGAAGTTATTTGGCTCTGGTTCTGGCTCCAGAAATCTACTCATGATAAAGACAGGCAAGAACCACGGCCTTTTGATTTTCAGCCCAGTATGCCTCCCTGCAAAACTCTCCTGTACAGGAAAATCAAAACACCCCTAGAAAACACACACTAAGTTCTGACCATCTCTTGTCAAACAGGGGCCTCCAGCTGACCACAGCGCCCAAGGTAGCCTGCACTGAATGAAAGATTCACCCATGGACTCCACATGTATTTGCCCAGTTACACTCACAGCAGTCCCATGAGGGAAGTGAATGGTTAGTTTGCACATTGAAATGGGAATTGGAAGACAACAATATTTGACATACTTGGCCTCTTTTGCAATTTTCTCATCAAAGGCAAGTTCTCAATAACTGTCTAACAGAAATGACTTACAATAATTAGGCCTTCTCCCTTCTTCCCTCTATCTAATAAAAGTGCTCTAAATGGTTAAGGCTAATATCTCAGAATGCTTCAATTAAATGAAACATTAACCTTTAAAGTTAGCTTTCAGGAGAATTTAAACTTGAAGTTTCTACTGATTGCCTTACTGCTGACATTAATTTAAGCACAAGCAATCATGAAACCACCAAATAGTTCAGAGAAACATGGTTTTCAAGCAAAGGTGAGACAACTTTGTCAAGAAAAGAAAACAGAGCTATAAAACCCAATAAACCATTGAGAACAACCATGCACAGTAATCTGACTTGAGTCAGATTGAGACCTTTTCATTTGCACCTAAATTCTGCCTGGAAAAAAGCTACCTCAAAGCTTGATACAGAAGAAAAAATGCAAACAGAATGGAATACACTTTTCTTTCCTCTTTCCTTCAAAAAACCTAGGCTAATTCCATAATTATTTCATTAAAATAGACTCTAACTCCTCCTATAATTAAACCAATTCCCAAAATAGGAAAATTAAAACCCAACAGAACAACCAGTTAAAAGAAGCTAACGCAAGCTAACCCTACGTGAGCCTGATTTATGTGATGAGAGAAGGGAAAATAGGAGACCAGCGTACAGGAAGGAGAGCCACACTGATGTGCTGGATTGGGAAGGGAGAATAGCTGCAAAGAGAGAAGAGAAAGGGGACAGCTGTGGCTGAGCAAGGTGGGGTGGAGAGTGGAGACACAGAGGCTGGCCGTGCTGCGGCTGGAGAGTGGCTCTCAAGAGGCCATGTTAAAAGAAGGGACTGTATGCAGAATGTGGAAAGCAGCAGAAATGATTTCCCACCAAATCCTCTCCATCTGGAGGCTTGGTGCAGGGTGTGGCTGGCCATGTGGTTGCATGCTGATGGAGGTCCTGCTGCTCAGGTGTGGCTTGTGTTTGACATTCTAGAATGAAGGTAGGATGTTTGGGGAATGGGTGGCCCAATTTTAGGAATAATAGATTTTATTATCAGTTAGAAGCTCAATTTAATCAGGACAACATAAAACAATGAGGGAGTAATGTAGGGTTCCAGACAAAGCTCTACCATTGATTACTTTGTGACTCAAACAAGTGTCTAATTTGAGCCACTTGCTTCATCTACTTTTTTTTTTTTGAGATGGAGTCTCGCGCTGTCACCCAGGCCGGAGTGCAATTGCACAGTCTCCACTGACTGCAACCTCTGCCTCCCGGGTTCAAGAGATTCTCCTGCCTCAGCCTCCTGAGTAGCTGGGATTACAGGAACGCACCACCACGCCTGGCTAATTTTATATTTTCAGTAGAGATGGGGTTTTGCCATGTTGGTCAGGCTGGTTTCAAACTCCCAACCTCAGGTGATCTGCCCACCTCAGCCACCCAAAATGCTGGGATTATACATGAGATACCACGCCCAGCCTGCTTCATCTATTAAATAAGGTTTACATCATCTGCAACCCTTAACTCCCTGGTTTATAGTTATTTAATAAACAAAACAACATTCAAATACCATTTAGAAAGTAAATGTCACTACACACCTGTTATGAGCAGAATGTCTGTGTACCCCAGAATTCATATGTTGAAACTTTATTCCCTGACGGATAAGGAGCTGTGGACGTCAGGAGGTAATGAGGATTAGATTAAGTCATAAGGGCAGAGCTCTCATGAATGAGATTAGTGCCCTCATTATAGTGATGAGAGAGCTTGTTTCTCCTCTCTGCTCTTCACCACATGAGGCTACAACAAGAAGTCAGAAGTTTGCAACCTAGAAGGTGGACCTCACCAGAACTGGACCATGCTAGCACCCAGATCTTAAACTTTCCCCAGAACTGTGAAAAATAAACTTCTGTGAAGCTACTCAGTCTACGGTAATTTGTTACAGAAGCCCAAATGGACTAAGACAAGTCCTATTAGAATGGCTAAAATACAAGATAATGACAACACCACATGTTGACGAGGACACAGGGAAACTGAGTCACATATTGCTGGTGGGAATGGAAAATGGCGCAGTCTTTCTGGGAAACAGTGACTGTTTTTTAATGAACTAAACATTCAATCTCTATGCAAACCAGCAGTCGAATTCATAGACAAGAATCCCAGAGAAATGAAAACTTACACTCACATAAAAATCTATACGTGAATGTTTATAGAAGCTTCATTTGTAATAGCCCCAAACTGGAATAAACCCAGATATCCATAAACGAGTGAATGGTTAAACTGTTATGCCAATACCATGGAATATTACTCTGCAATAAAAAGGAACCAACTACGATTACATGAACAGCTTGGGTGGATCTCAGGAATTATGCTAAATGGAAAAAGCCAATCTTAAAAGGTTACATATTTTATAGATCTGTTTATATAACATTCTTGAAATGATATTATTAGAGATGGTCAATAGATTCATGGTTGTCAGGGATTAGGGAGGAAGGGAGGGAAGGAGTGGCTGTGGCTGTCAGAGTATCACGAGGGGTCCTCATGACAGAACTGCTCTGTATCTTGACTATGGTGGTGTCTTAGTCCTTTTTGTGCTGCTAAAACAGGATATCACAGTCTCATAATTTGTAATGAACAGAAATCTATTGGTTAGCAGTTCTGGAGGCTGGAAAGCTTAAGATCAAGGGGCCCACATCTGTCAAGGGTCTCTGGAGGAAGGCAGAAGGGCAAGACAGCGAGCTCACAGCCTCAAGCTGTTTTTGTAATCAGCATCAATCCATGGCCTAAACACCTTTCATTGGGCTGCACCTCCCAGCACTATTTCAGTGAAGATTAAATTTCCAACACATGTTTTTGTAGGAACGCATTCAAACCACAGCAGGTGCTATTAGGTTTGTGTTATTACATAAACCTACACATATAATAAGATTGCACAGAACTAAATACACCCATATGCCACACACACACATATAAAAGCAAAATGGGGAAATCTGAATAAGATTAGTTGATGTCAGTGTCTTGGTTTTGATATTGTACTATAGTTGTGCAAGATGTTAACTTTAGGGGAAGCCGGGCAAAGAGTACATGGGATCTTTGTTTATTATTTCTTAAAATTGCATGTGAGTCTCTAATTATTCCAAAATGCAAAGCTATATCTTCAAAAAAATAAATAACATACATGAGATAAAGTGTTAGCACTATTAGAAGAAGTCTCATTGTTAGAAACAAGGATACCTTCTATTGGTAAAGAATAGCTGCTTGCTTATTACACACACACACACACACATACACACACACACACAGACACTCCTCTAGGATGTCTATGAGAGATGGGGAAGCAAGAACAAATTTCTAGAACCAAAAGACAAAACATCTCTCTTGGATAACCAAAGAGGTCCACTTTTTGTTGTTGTAGTTGCTTTGGGGGATTTTTTGGCACCCTACAAACATTTGCTGAACCACTATTTTGTATGAGGTGCCCCTCTCTCAGCACTGGTTATACAATGAATAAGACACTCTACCCATATCCATCTCCCAGGCTAATGAGATAAAGTGATGTGTGTTTGTATGTAACAAGCAACATCATTTATCTGAACTAATATAGGTTTTCTATCAAAAAGATTCCACCTTATCTAACCATGGTGGAGGGTAGAACTGTTCATTGTAAAAACATGTACAAGTCACATGAGTCAGAAGACATGAGGTAATAAGTAGTTTTGGCCATCACAGCTATAATTAGGCCCTTTGCACAGATGGCTGCATGAAACCATCTATAATGTAATAATGGACACAAATTCATCACAGGCAAGTTACCAGATACACTCTAGCACAGTAAATGAATTTAACAGGCAGCCAGCTTGGAGTTAAAATACCATTTATACTGAGAGTTTGAAAGAATTGAGAAAAGATGATTCAGTATCAATGTCTTACAAAGGTGAGAGGTTAGAAGTCGGAAATTACAATCCAATAAGCAAAAGTCTAGCACCACATAAAACGCTGGGATTAAGCTAAAAAAGAATATTTCAGATGAGTGAATAACGGTGAAAATCAGTGCAAACCCTGGGAAAAGAATAAGAGAATTCTCCAGATGAGAAACGCAAATACAGGTGCACATGTACACACACACACACACACACACACAGAGAGAGAGAACAACACAGACACAAATAATAAAAAAACATAAATGGGAAGAGATTTTACTCCAGGTTCAATATAATATTTTATTTGATGCTAATGTAAGACCTCACTATCAAAGACAGAATATTGGTCGTAGAAGCAATATGCCAGTGCAGAACTCAAAGAGAGTTTTAGTTACATAGGACAGGTGCTGCAAGAAATGACAAGCTCATTGTCACAAGTTGGTACCTACAAGAGGTAGGAAATTCAATTTTCAGCCCAACTCTTCTCTACTCTCTCCTTGCTTTGAATCACCCTTTCTTTTGACCCCATGTAACACCTCAGGGTCTTTCTTCATTTCCTTCTCCCACCTGAAATGCCTCTCCATCGATATTTTTGACCTAGATTTCTGCACCCTTTTCAAGACTCAATTTCAAGGCTGTCAAGTGAAGCCGTTTGGAACCATATCATCCCACAAATAGGCAGCTGATCTCAATACCACTCATTTTGTACTCAGAATTTGCTACTTAACATTGTTAGTTAATTAACAGAAGTCTTCTCTCTTCAGTTGGACTATGTGTCAAGAAAGGTAAGGCCAGGGATATTCTTTCTTTCTTTCTCTTCCAGGGGTCAGAGACTATTTTGTTTCATGGAACATACCCAGCATCTAACACACCGCATACAACATGATAGCTGCTCAACAAAAATCTATTAACCGAAGGAATAAATGAATGGATTGGTTTTAGTTTCGTATGATTATATGTGATATTGAAGACAAGGGTCAAGGCAGGTGCTTTTGTTTTTCCAAAGAGAATATAAACAGCAGTGATCATTTCTGGAAAGGAATGAATGGATCTATTGAAAGCAAAGATTTATTCCAGAAAACGCATATATAACTTAAAATACATTAAGTGGAAATCCTATCAAATGAACCACAGAGGTAAAGTAGAAATAACTTGGGAAGGGCAAGTCATAAGAACAGCAAAGGAGCCAGGTGCACACTTATCTTCCTACAGACGAGGAAGTTTGTTCTGTAGTGTTTGTGAACAGACTGTCCCACTGTGTGCTGTGTGTGAGCATGTGTGTAAATGTGTGTGTGTGCTCATTTACGTGTATGCATGCATGTGCAAAAGTATATGTGTGTGCATGTGCATGTGTGTGTGAATGAGAGAGACAGAGTGATCTATAAACACTGGAAGAGGTATTGAAATGCTTGAGAGTATAAGATAGTGTATTATACCACAGGTACCAAAGAGTAAACAAATACAGTTGTGGAAACAAGGGCATTAAATTTAGATCAAAACCAACATGTCTACAAAGTAAATCCCCAAGTGAACTCGCTTGTAAGCTTGCATCTTAGATGTGATGAATTCTTTAGAAAATACTCTGAAAATGTGTAAGAAAGTCTCAGCAGACAAGATGGTTACACAGCAGGGCTCACTTGCATGGGCAATGCAAAGAAAGATAGTACTGGGTTCCTGCAACATGCTGTTTTAAGTTAACAGAGAATACCCTCCTATTAAATACACATGGATACAACATAATGAAACTGAGAATACGTAAAGTGTGCAATAAGGGAAATATCTAGATGCCAGAAGTGAAGATAAATCCATGATGAGAACATTGAGTTTTGGCAAAAGTCTGGGCAGCTAGTGGGGCAGCAGGTCTGAATATATAGGCCTAGGGTCTGAGGTTGTGATGACCTCACAGAAACAGGGTGAGTGCCTTGGGCCCTCCTGGGGTTAGGATCTAAAACTGTTGGCCCTTAATAAAGCCAATACCCATACATGGATTAAACTTTCTTGGAAATGGGACTGGAACTAGAAAATTCTATCTACCTGAACTGAAACAGTTTACCAGTCACAAATATTCACGGAGATGACTACTAAAGGAGACCAAATTCAGAAGGGAAGTGTAGTTGTCAATGATTAGCAATAAATTGTTGAATATGTATAAATTAAGCTGTATAAATCAGTAATGATTACTATGACTAATTGACAGAAGGTTAAAATGATGGAATCAAAATACCCGAGAGCAATAACATGAAATGAGTACAGGGATGACTGGAACATATGATCGCTGGGCGCAGTGGCTCAGCCTGTAATCCCAGCACTTTGGGAGGCCAAGGCAGGCGGATCACTCAACACCAGCCCCGCCAACATGGTGAAACCCCGTCTCTACTAAAAATACAAAAAAAAAAAAAAATTAGCCAGGTGTAGTGGCATGCTCCTGTAGTCCCAGCTACTTGGGAGGCTGAGGCAGGAGAATCACTTGAACCTGTGGGGTGGAGGTTGCAGTGAACCGAGATCACGCCACTCCACTCCAGGCTGGGCCACAGGGCACGACTCTGTCTCAATTAAAAAAAAATATATATGATCGGGGGTGGAGCCAAGATGGCCGAATAGGAACAGCTCCGGTCTCCAGCTCCAGCCCCAGCGACACAGAAGACAGATGATTTCTGCATTTCTGCTTGAGGTACCGGTTTCATCTCACTAGGGAGTGCCTAACAGTGGGTGCAGGACAGTGGCGGAGGCGCACTGTGCGCGAGCCGAAGCAGGGCGAGGCATTGCCTCACTCGGGAAGCGCAAGGGGTCAGGGAGTTCCCTTTCCTAGTCAAAGAAAGGGGTAACAGACGGCACCTGGAATATCGGGTCAGTCCCACCCCAATACTGCGCTTTTCCAACGGGCCTGGAAAACGGAACACTAGGAGATTGTGTCCCGCACCTGGCTCAGAGGGTCCTGTGCCCACAGAGTCTCGCTGATTGCTAGCACAGCAGTCTGAGATCAAGCTTCAAGGCGGCAGCGAGGCTGGGGGAGGGGCGCCCGCCATTGCCCAGGCTTGCTTAGATAAACAAAGCAGCCAGGAAGCTCGAACTGGGTGGAGCCCACCACAGCTCAAGGAGGCCTGCCTGCCTCTGTAGGCTCCACCTCTGGGGGCAGGGCACAGACAAACAAAAACTCAGCAAGAACCTCCACAGACTTAAAGGTCCCTGTCTGACTGACAGCTTTGAAGAGAGTAGTGGTTCTCCCAGCACGCAGCTGGAGATCTGAGAACGGACAGACTGCCTCCTAAAGTGGGTCCCTCACCCCTGAGCAGCCTAACTGGGAGGCACCCCCCCAGTAGGGACAGACTGACACCTCATTCAACTGGGTACTCCTCTGAGACAAAACTTTCAGACGAACTATCAGACAGCTGAATTTGTGGTCTCACGAAAATCCGCTGTTCTGCAGCCACCGCTGCTGACACCCAGCCAAACAGGGTCTGGAGTGGACCTCTAGTAAACTCCAACAGACCTGCAGCTGAGGGTCCTGTCTGGTAGAAGGAAAACTAACAAACAGAAAGGACATCCACACCAAAAACCCATCTGTACATCACCATCATCAAAGACAAAAAGTAGATAAAACCACAAAAATGGGGAAAAAACAGAGCAGAAAAACTGGAAACTCTAAAAAACAGAGCACCTCTCCTCCTCCAAAGGAACGCAGCTCCTCACCAGCAACGGAACAAAGCTGGATGGAGGATGACATTGATGAGTTGAGAGAAGAAGGCTTCAGACGATCAAACTACTCTGAGCTACGAGAGGAAATTCAAAACAATAGCAAAGAAGTTAAAAACTTTGAAAAAATATTAGAAGAATGGATAACTAGAATAACCAATGGAGAGAAGGGCTTAAAGGAGCTGATGGAGCTGAAAGCCAAGTTTCGAGAACTATGCGAAGATTGCAGAAGCCTCAGTAGCAGATGCGATCAACTGGAAGAAAGGGTATCGCTGATGGAAGATGAAATGAATGAAATGAAGAGAGAAGGGAAGTTTAGAGAAAAAAGAATAAAAAGAAATGAACAAAGCCTCCAAGAAATTTGGGACTATGTGAAAAGACCAAACCTACGTCTGATTGGTGTACCTGAAAATGATGGGGAGAATGGAACCAAGTTGGAAAACACTCTGCAAGATATTATCCAGGAGAACTTCCCCAATCTAGCAAGGCAGGCCAGCATTCAGATTCAGGAAATACAGAGAACGCCACAAAGATACTCCTCGAGAAGGGCAACTCCAAGACACATAATTGTCAGATTCACCAAAGTTGAAATGAAGGAAAAAATGTTAAGGGCAGCCAGAGAGAAAGGTCGGGTTACCCACAAAGGGAAGCCCATCAGACTAACAGCGGATCTCTCGGCAGAAACTCTACAAGCCAGAAGAGAGTGGGGGCCGATATTCAACATTCTTAAAGAAAAGAATTTTCAACCCAGAATTTGCTATCCTGCCAAACTAAGCTTCATAAGTGAAGGAGAAATAAAATACTTTACAGACAAGCAAACACTGAGTGATTTTGTCACCACCAGGCCTGCCCTAAAAGAGCTCCTGAAGGAAGCACTAAACATGGAAAGGAACAACCGGTACCAGCCACTGCAAAAACATGCCAAATTGTAAAGACCATCGAGGCTAGGAAGAAACAATAGCAACTAACGAGCAAAATAACCAACTAACATCATAATGACAGGATCAGATTCACACATAACAATATTAACGTTAAATGTAAATGGGCTCAATGCTCCAATCAAAAGACACAGACTGGCAAACTGGATAAGGAGTCAGGACCCATCAGTGTGCTGTATTCAGGAAACCCATCTCACGTGCAGAGACACACATAGACTCAAAATAAAGGGATGGAGGAAGATCTATCAAGCAACTGGAAAACAAAAAAGGCAGGGGTTGCAATCCTAGTCTCTGATAAAATAGACTTTAAATCAACAAAGATCAAAAGAGACAAAGAAGGCCATTACATAATGGTAAAGGGATCAATTCAACAAGAAGAGCTAACTATCCTAAATATATATGCACCCAACACAGGAGCACCCAGATTCATAAAGCAAGTCCTCAGTGACCTACAAAGGGACTTAAACTCCCACACAATAATAATGGGAGATTTTAACACCCCACTGTCAGCATTAGACAGATCAACGAGACAGAAAGGTAACAAGGATATCCAGGAATTGAACTCAGCTCTACATAAAATGGACCTAATAGACATCTACAGAACTCTCCACCCCAAGTCAACAGAATATACATTTTTTTCAGCACCACACCACACCTATTCCAAAATTGACCACATAGTTGGAAGTAAAGCTCTCCTCAGCAAATGTAAAAGAACAGAAATTATAACAAACTGTCTCTCAGACCACAGTGCAATCAAACTAGAACTCAGGATTAAGAAACTCACTCAAAACCGCTCAACTACATGGAAACTGAACAACCTGCTCCTGAATGACTATTGGGTACATAATGAAATGAAGGCAGAAATAAAGATGTTCTTTGAAACCAACAAGAACAAAGACACAACATACCAGAATCTCTGGGACACATTCAAAGCAGTGTGTAGAGGGAAATTTATAGCACTAAATGCCCACAAGAGAAAGCAGGAAAGATCCAAAATTGACACCCTAACATCACAATTAAAAGAACTAGAAAAGCAAGAGCAAACACATTCAAAAGCTAGCAGAAGGCTAGAAATAACTAAAATCAGAGCAGAACTGAAGGAAATAGAGACACAAAAAACCCTTCAAAAAATTAATGAATCCAGGAGCTGGTTTTTTGAAAAGATCAACAAAATTGATGGACCGCTAGCAAGACTAATAAAGAAGAAAAGAGAGAAGAATCAAATAGATGCAATAAAAAACGAAAAAGGGGATATCACCACCGATCCCACAGAAATACAATCTACCATCAGAGAATACTACAAACACCTCTATGCAAATAAACTAGAAAATCTAGAAGAAATGGATAAATTCCTTGACAAATACACCCTCCCAAGACTAAACCAGGAAGAAGTTGAATCTCTGAATAGACCAATAACAGGTTCTGAAATTGTGGCAATAATCAATAGCTTACCAACCAAAAAGAGTCCAGGACCTGACGGATTCACAGCCGAATTCTACCAGAGGTACAAGGAGGAACTGGTACCATTCCTTCTGAAACTATTCCAATTGATAGAAAAAGAGGGAATCCTCCCTAACACATTTTATGAAGCCAGCATCGTCCTGATACCAAAACCTGGCAGAGACATAACCAAAAAAGAGAATTTTAGACCAATATCCTTGATGAACATTGATGCAAAAATCCTCAATAAAATACTGGCAAACCGAATCCAGCAGCACATCAAAAAGCTTATCCACCATGATCAAGTGGGCTTCATCCCTGGGATGCAAGGCTGGTTCAACACACGCAAATCAATAAATGTAATCCAGCATATAAACAGAACCAAAGACAAAAACCACATGATTATCTCAATAGATGCAGAAAAGGCCTTTGACAAAATTCAACAACCCTTCATGCTAAAAACTCTCAATAAATTAGGTATTGATGGGACGTATCTCAAGATAATAAGAGCTATCTATGACAAACCCACAGCCAATATCATACTGAATGGCAAAAACTGGAAGCATTCCCTCTGAAAACTGGCACAAGACAGGGATGCCCTCTCTCACCGCTCCTATTCAACATAGTGCTGGAAGTTCTGGCCAGAGCAATCAGGCAGGAGAAGGAAATAAAGGGTATTCAACTAGGAAAAGAGGAAGTCAAATTGTCCCTGTTTGCAGATGACATGATTGTATATCTAGAAAACCCCATTGTCTCAGCCCAAAATCTCCTTAAGCTGATTAGCAACTTCAGCAAAGTCTCAGGATACAAAATTAATGTACAAAAATCACAAGCATTCTTGTACACCAATCACAGACAAACAGAGAGCCAAATCATGAGTGAACTCCCATTCACAATT
>NW_026652276.1:235002017-235032834 GCF_009828535.3 Hylobates moloch | reverse complement strand
ATGTTAGACCTAAAACCATTAAAATCCTACAAGAAAACCTAGGCAATACCATTCAGGACATAGGCGTGGGCAAGGACTTCATGTCTAAAACACCAAAAGCAATGGCAACAAAAGCCAAAATCGACAAATGGGATCTCATTAAACTAAAGAGCTTCTGCACAGCAAAAGAAACTATCATCAGAGTGAACAGGCAACCTACAGAATGGGAGAAAATTTTTGCAACCTACTCATCTGACAAAGGGCTAATATCCAGAATCTACAATGAACTCAAACAAATTTACAAGAAAAAAACAAACAACCCCATCAAAAAGTGGGCAAAGGACATGAACAGACACTTCTCAAAAGAAGACATTTATGCAGCCAGAAAACACATGAAGAAATGCTCATCATCACTGGCCATCAGAGAAATGCAAATCAAAACCACAGTGAGATACCATCTCACACCAGTTAGAATGGCCATCATTAAAAAATCAGGAAACAACAGGTGCTGGAGAGGATGTGGAGAAATAGGAACACTTTTACACTGTTGGTGGGACTGTAAACTAGTTCAACCATTGTGGAAGTCAGTGTGGCGATTCCTCAGGGATCTCGAACTAGAAATACCATTTGACCCAGCCATCCCATTACTGGGTATATACCCAAAGGACTATAAATCATGCTGCTATAAAGACACATGCACACGTATGTTTATTGCAGCACTATTCACAATAGCAGAGTTGGAACCAACCCAAATGTCCAACAACGATAGACTGGATTAAGAAAATGTGGCACATATACACCATGGAATACTATGCAGCCATAAAAAATGATGAGTTTGTGTCCTTTGTAGGGACATGGATGAAACTGGAAAACATCATTCTCAGTAAACTATCGCAAGGACAAAAAACCAAACACCGCATGTTCTCACTCATAGGTGGGAATTGAACAATGAGAACTCATGGACACAGGAAGGGGAACATCACACTCCGGGGACTGTTGTGGGGTGGGGGGAGGGGGGAGGGACAGCATTAGGAGATACACCTAATGCTAAATGACGAGTTAATGGGTGCAGGAAATCAACATGGCACATGGATACATATGTAACAAACCTGCACATTGTGCACATGTACCCTAAAACCCTGAAGTATAATAAAAAAAAAAATTATGGAAAAAAAATATATATATGATCAATCCTAAAAAATGCATGAAAGGGAAAGAGGGAAGCAAAGGAAAAGCATGGTATTTAGAAAAAACTAAATATTATTTTAGGAATAGTTCAAGTTTACCAGTACAGTTGACCCTTCAACAACACAAAGATTAGAGATGCCAACTCCCTGTGTAGTTAAAAATCCATGTATAAATTTGGCTCCTCCAAAACTTAACTACTAATAGCTTTACTAATAACATAGTCAATTAACACATATTTAGCATGTTATAGGTATCATATGCTGTATTCTTGCAATAAAGCAAGCTAGAGAAAAAGAAAATATTATAAACATAAGGAAAAGGAAATACATTTACAGGACTATAATAAGTTCACGTTTTCTGTTTACAAGATGAATCGTCTGTCTAACATGGTGAGTAACCATTCACTCTACAGTACCCATCAAGCAATTCAACTTTTTCTTTCTTTTATTTTTTATTTAATTTTTTTTGAGACAGAGTCTCGCTCTGTTGCCCAGGCTGGAGTGCAGTGGCGCGATCTCGGCTCACTGCAAGCTCTGCCTCCCAGGTTCACGCCATTCTCCTGCCTCAGCCTCCCGAGTAGCTGCGACTACAGGCTCCTGCCGCCACGCCCGGCTTATTTTTTTGTATTTTTAGTAGAGACGGGGGGTGGGGTTTTCACCGTGTTAGCAAGGATGGTCTCAATCTCCTAACCTCGTGATCCGCCCGCCTCAGCCTCCCAAAGTGCTGGGATTACAGGCGTGAGCCACTGCGCCCAGCTCAACTTTTTTTTGCAATGTCCTGACTTTCTCTGCTTCTTGGGAGCACTCCCAGCATTACTAGTGGCACTTTGTATGTGTCCCATGGTTTTATTTAAGGTTTACTGTATTGCACTACCCATGAGGAAAAATACGTGAGAGATCACTTTTTCCTGTGATCCACAGTTTACTGGAGAAAAGAACTGGTCATGTGGAGATGATTGGCATCGCGTGGCATTTCATGCAGCTACTTGCAATCTACCACACTTGAACTCGCCATAATAGCAGCAGCAGGTGGCTACAAAATTATTACAACAGTACAGTATGCACCACAGTTAATCTTATGCAGTTGTGATTGAGTGCTGTATCTTTACATTTGTTTACATTTTTCTGGACTGTGAATGGTGCCATGTACAGTCTGTAAGTATGTGTGTGTATAAGTTTTGATCAATTTTAACTTTTTATAATTTGTGTATATTTTATAGAAGAAAATACCAAAAAGACTAGTATCTACATATTATGCATTTATGACCATCTAACGTTTCTTAATTGTTTTGATATTTCTAGGCTACTCAGTTCATCTGTGAGTTTTCTCAAATTGTAATAAATGTCCAAAAATTATTCTAAAATATTGTAAGAAATTCACCTATAAGTGGACTTGTACAGTTCAAACCTGTTATTCAACTGTAATCATAGTAATTATAGGCAGGTTAAATTCCTTTAAGTTAGATGTTTAAAAACATATGCAATTCAGAAAGGACATAATTAAAGTATAAGGGCCAAGAACGGTGTAAAGTAAGGGTTAGGTAAAGACATTCCAGGCAAACAACCAAAAGGAAAACAAAAACTAGTGCAATTATATTCCCAGCAGACAAATATAACTTTGAGAAAATAGAAATGGAAACAAAAAGACACACAAATTTCATTGCTAGGAATACAGAGAGTTAATGAGAAAAAGAAATAATTGATCAGGAAGCGATTACAGTCCTGAACTTGTAGGCATTTAGCAACATGGCCTCATAATACATAAAGCTAAAGTGTATAGAATTATAAGATGTTTAACACATTGCTCTCAAAAACTGATAGGTCATAGAGACTAAAATCTAGTAAGGATAGAGAATATTGCAACAATATAACTAATAAGCTAGTGGCTAATTGAAGAGTCCTCCTTCAATGGTTATAAATTAATCCTTGTCATGAAAATTGATCAAATACGAAGTCTCAAATATACAGAAATTTTATCTCAAACTAAGTAAACTCTTGATTGTATTGTAATAAATTAAGAAAATTCCTAATTTATGGCCGGGCGCGGTGGCTCAAGCCTGTAATCCCAGCACTTTGGGAGGCCGAGGCGGGCAGATCACGAGGTCAGGAGATCGAGACCACCCTGGCTAACATGGTGACACCCCGTCTCTACTAAAAATACAAAAAATTAGCTGGGCGTGTTGGCGGGCGCCTGTAGTCCCAGCTACTCGGGAGGCTGAGGCAGGAGAATGGCGTGAACCTGGGAGGTGGAGCTTGCAGTGAGCCGAGATTGCGCCAGTGCACTCCAGCCTGGGCAACAGAGCGAGACTCCGTCTCAAAAAAAAAAAAAAAAAAAAAAAAAGTGGCTCACGCTTGTAATCCCAGCACTTTGGGAGGCCGAGGCGGGCGGATCACGAGGTCAGGAGATTGAGACCACGGTGAAACCCCGTCTCTACTAAAAAAAATACAAAAAATTAGCCGGGCGTGGTGGCGGGCGCCTGTAGTCCCAGCTACTCGGAGAGGCTGAGGCAGGAGAATGGCGTGAACCCGGGAGGCGGAGCTTGCAGTGAGCCGAGATTGAGCCACTGCACTCCAGCCTGGGTGAAAAAGCGAGACTCCATCTCAAAAAAAAAAAAAACAAAAAACAAAAAACAAAAAACAAACAAACAAAAAAAAACAAAAAAAGAAAATTCCTAATTTATTATAATCAGCAACTTTTTGTGAAAAGGGTAAATAAAGCATATATTCGGAAATGAAATAATACATGAGTAAAAAATTATAACGCAAAATATGAAATATTTAGCATTGAATGTAATGAAAACTCGGTATCAAGACTCACAGATCCAGCTAAAATAATAGAGAAAAATTCGTACCCATTATTTCATAGAAAGGGTAGAAAACTGAAAATAAATGTGCCATATTTTATCTTAAAAATTTAAAAATAGATTAAATGCAAAGATAGCAGAAAGAAGGAATCAATACAATAAGAGTAGGTACTAATGAGAGATTAAGCAAAGAGAAAAAGAGAAAATGAAAACCAAACTATAGGTCTTTGAGGATAGTACTAATATACAAAATTATATAAAAATTGATCAAGATCAAAACAGAAAAGGGACAAACACTGTAAGGACAGGAAATGAAAATGGAATTAGTAGAAAAATATCATATTAAAATATACAAAACTTTATTAAATAATTTTGAATATTTAAATGTAATTGGTAATTTTCTAAACAAATCTTAGAATTGACTCAGGAAGAAATATACCTGGATAGAAGTATAACCATTAAAGGAAGTGAAACAGTAGTTTAAAAGGAATTAATGAATCATCAGAGGATCAAGCTCAGATGGAACAGATACCCTCTTGCTCATAAAACTGACTAAAAATGTACAAATAAAAAAAAGATGAGGACCCTCAAAGTACATCTGTCAATGTATATTTAAAAAAGAATAACATATTTAAATAAGGTGTATTTTAGGAATGTAATCAAGGTTGGTTTAATATTGGACATTTCATTTAAGTAAATCATTATAGTAGTAGATTAAACAAAAAGGAACAATACGATCACCTCTATACGCAAAGAAAAATAAATTCTTTGAAAACACAGCGCATATTTATAATTCAAAATATAACAATTAAAACAAGGGATAGAAGAGCTCTACATTAATCTTCTCAAAAAAAAAAAAAAGAGATACCAAAGCATACAGAAAACACACTTAGGCATGAAAATATGGAAATATTCATTTTAAATTAAGAGGAAGACTAAAGTGCATGCTGTCATGGTTTCTGGGCTAACATTGGATGGAAAAGAGTAGCCAGTGTAGGAAGGCACAAAACAAACAAACGAGATAGGCAAGGACAGGGAGAAACAAAACTGTCATTGTTTAAAATTTCATATAGAATATCCAAGAGAATCCAACCATTTGAACTTAGCAAGAAAACTGGTAACTTCACTACGTACAAGATTCCTACTAATGAGTCTTTAGCATTTCCTTTCACTGGTAACACTCAATGTAAAGTGAGTGATTAAAAAGAAGCACTAATTTATCCTATTTTAAAATTATACAGAAATAATTATTCTAAAATATATTTAAGATATCTATGATGAGTATTATAACATTTTATCAGAAGACTTAAAAGAAGTCTTTGTGCTATGTTATCTAGCATATTCCAGGATGGGATAATTCAACATCACAAAGTAGTCAATTCTCTCCAAGTTAGTATCTCAATTCAATATCATTTCAATAGGAATTTTAATACAATTTAAAAGCTGATTCCTGATTTATATGGAAGAGTAAAAGGCAAATAATAGCCAAGGCAATTTTTAAAGAAGAGACTTAGAAGGGACTGACCATATCAGGATGCAAAGATTTATCATAAAGCTATAGAACGTCTAATGTGTGGTATTGTGTAAGGATAGATAAATAGAACGGAAGAGAAAGACAAGAAATGGATCATGCATATATGGTCAAGATCATGATAAAAACTACCAGGAAATGATGCAACATTCATGATGAAGAGTTGACTATTATTGTAGGAGAAAAATAAACTTACTTTCTTCAGAATATAAATAAAAATACATTCTGAAAAGATTATGGACCCAAACAAAATGTATGACTTTTAGAAGAAAAACACATGGAAAGCTATTTTTGATTTTTAAAATAAACTTTTAAGTAAAAGAATAACATGTCCAGAAAAAGTACACAAATCATGTGTACAGTTCCATGAAGTTTTGCAGTGAACCTACCTAGTCTAACAACCATGCAAATCAAGAAACAGAACTTTATCAGACACTCAGAAATCCCATGTGCACCTATCAATCATTACATTCTAACTCTGCATCCGAACCTGACCTTTATTTCCAAAGATTAGTTGGGCATTTTTTGACTTTGCAGATATGGAAACATCATAGTTTTATTCTTTTATGTCTGACTTCTATTTCTTAACATTATATTTATGAGAAAAGGAGAAAAAGTAAATAAGTAAATAAAAGAAGAACAGAGAGTCTAGAGCCTGGAATAATTTTTTTTTTTTTTGAGACAGAGTTTCACTCTTGTCACCCAGGCTGGAGTCCAGTGGCACAATCTTGGCTCACTGCAACCTCCACCTCCTGGTTTCAAGCGACTCTCCTGCCTCAGCCTCCCGAGTAGCTAGGATTATTACCTCGGCTAATTTTTGTTGTATTTTTAGTAGAGATGGGGTTTCACCACATTGGCCAGGCTGGTCTCGAACTCCTGACCTCAGGTAATCTGCCCACCTCGGCCTCCCAAAGTGCTGGGATTACAGGCATGAGCCCCAGCCAGCCTGGAATGATTAAAATGGCCAAATATCCATGTAAGAGTAGACCCTGAAGGAAAAACAAGAGAGGATGGGACAGAAGAAACACATGAAGAAATCATGGCTGAATGGAAGACTACCAAAAACAGATGTGCAAAGTTCACAAACCCCAAACAAATTACATACAAAGAGAATGACATCTATGCACATTGTATTCAAACTGCTGAAAATCAAAGATAAAGATAAAATCTTGAATGAGTCAAGAGAGAAAAGAAACATACACAAAGGAAAAAAAGATGAGAATGGTAGTAGAGTTCCCCTCAGAAACTAAGCTAGCCAGAAGACAAGGAATGATATAGTTAAGTACTGAAAGAAAAATAATGTCCACCTGAAATTCTTTATGCAGCAAAAAAACTTTAAAAAATGAAAGCGAAATAATTCTTCAGATAAACAAAAGTTGAGAGAATTCATTGCCAGTAGACCAGCATTACAATGTTAAATAAATTCTTCAGACAGAAAGAAAATAAAGCCAGAGGAAAGTCGTTTCTATAAAAAAGAATTAAGATGGGAAGCAGAGGCTGCAGTGAGCAGAGATTGCACCATTGCACTCCAGGCTGGGTGACAGAGTAAGACCCTGTCTCAAAAAAAAAAAAAAAAAAAGAAAGAAAAAAAAGGATTAAGAATTAAGAAATAGGCCAGGTGTGCTGGCTCATGCTTCTAATCCCAACACTTTGGGAGGCCGAGGCAGGCAGACCTCCTGAGGTCAGGAGTTCGAGACCAGCCTGGCCAACATGGTGAAACCCTGTCTCTACAAAAACGCAAAAAAAAAAATTAGCCAGGCACGATGGTGGGTGCCTATAATCCCAGCTACTCGAGAAATGGGAGGCTGAGGCGGGAGACTCACTTGAACCCGGGAGGCAGAGGTTGCAGTGAGACAAGATCATGCCCTAGTCTGGGCAACAGAGTGAGACTCCATCTCAAAACAAAACAAAACAAAAACGAAAAAAAAACAAGAATTAAGAAACAGATAAATATAAAGCTGTTTTTTTTTCTTAAAGATAGTTGATTTTCTAAACTACAAATAATAACAATGTATTATGGGATTTAAACATATGTAGAAATGAAATGAACAACAAAATATCAGAAATGATGGTATGGTGAAATGATGGAAGAATACTGCTGTAGCCTTTTACACGATATACCAAAACTGGTCCATCATTCAAAGATAAACTGTGATAACTTAAAGATGTCCATTGTAAACATAGATCAACCATTAAAAAGTAAAACAGCTTGTTAATCCAATAGTGAAAATAAATTGGAATAATAAGAAACTCAAGTAGCCAAAAGAGGACAGAAAAAATTGAACCAAAAATCAGAAGAGAAGTATAAAGAAACAAATACTACTTTTATTGGCAAGAACCACAATTCCTTTTGCACCAACCTAATAGCAAATGGTAGATTTCAATTAAATCATGCTGACAATTACATCAAATGTAACATTTAAAATAGGAGTCAGCACATATTTTCCATAAAGAGACATATAATAAATGCTTTTGGTTTTTCAAGCCATACGGTCTGTGTTGCAACTACTTTGGAAGTACAAAAACAGCCTTGGACAATACCTAACAAACGCTCGTGGATGTTTTCCAGTAAATCTTTGTTTACAAAAATAGGCACTAAGCTAAATGAGGCTCAGGGGGCCATAATTTGCTAATCTGTTCTCTAAATATTCTTTTTAAAAGACAGAGATTGTCACACTGAAAGAAAAAAAAGCAAGACCTAACTACACGTTATTTATAAGAAACATATTTTAAATGTAAACATATGAAAAGGTTAGAAGTAAAAGGATGGAAAAAGTTCTACCAGGCAAATACGAATCAAAAGAAAGCTGCAATGGCTTATTATCAAACAAATGGACTGAAAAACACAGAATATTAACAGAGACAAAGGAATACTACCAGGGACATTCCATAACGATGAAAAGGTCAATTCCATGATAAGACAAGAAAATCCTAAATGTATATGTCTTACTGTGAAAGCTTCAATATTTACTAAGAAAACTTGACAGATTTGAAAAGAGAACTAGACAAATCTCCAAATATAATGAGAGATTTCAATACTTCTTACTCAGTAATTGACAGCAAAAGTAATTAAATAGAAGACTGGAACAAAAATATCAACTAATTTGACCTAATTGACATACTTTACAACAGGTCACCCAAGTGCATCAGAATACACACCTTCAAGACCCTGGACGCATTCAACAAGACAGATCACACTTGTTAAATTTGAGCGTTCTGGATGTGAGTGGTTTTTTGTTTTTGTTTTTGTTTTTTGAGATGGAGTTTCACTCTTGTTGCCCAGGCTGGAGTCCAATGGCTCACCGCAACCTCTGCCTCCAGGGTTCAAGCGATTCTCCTGCCTCAGCCTCCCAAGTAGCTGGGATTACAGGCATGCACCACCATGCCTGGCAAATTTTGTATATTTAGTAGAGACGGGGTTTCTCCATATTGATCAGGCTGGTCTCAAACTCCCGACCTCAGGTGATCCACCCGCCTCAGCCTCCCAAAGTGCTGGGATTGCAGGTGTGAGCCACTGTGCCTGGCCACAAGTGGTTTTAAGTAATGCCATCTGTACTTTTCTGTACACTTGAAATAGTTCATGATTAAACCATGACAACAAACCAAATATGCCATTACTTTAAAAGAAGTACAAGCTTTGAAAATTAGTAGATCTGAGTTTCCAACTTGGCTTCCCAAATTCCCAGCTGAGTGACCCTGGACATTTCATCATATTTCCTTTAGCCTTGGTTTCATCATCTATAAAATGGTGTAAGAGTTACCACAATAGGTTTCTTGTGAAGATTAAAGGAGATACTGTACAGAAAGTTTTTGACATGGTGCCTGGTACCTATTAATCACTCAAAAGTGCTAGTTATTATTATTTTATAAAATTGTCTTTGGGACAGGATAAGAGATTACATAAAAAGGCCAGGCATGGTGGCTCACGCCTGTATTCCCAGCTCTTTCAGAGGCCAAGGCAGGTGGATTACCTGAGGTCAGGAGTTTGAGACCAGCCTGGCCAACATGGTGAAACCCCGTGTCTACGAAAAATACAAAAAATTAGCCGGGCATGGTGGCAAGTGCCTGTAATTCCAGCTACTCAGGAGACTGAGTCAGAACAATCGCTTGAACCCGGGAGGCAGAGGTTGCAGTGAGCTGAGATTGTGCTACTGTACTCCAGCCTGGTCAACAGAGTGAGACTCCATCTCAGAAAAGAAAAAAAGAAGTTACATAAAAGGAATAATGACACCATAAACTTTACATTTCCCGAAAGAGCTAGGAAATTGGAGTAAGCCAGGAGCAGGAGGATAGCTTTATTTGGGACTGGAGCCATCCATGAGAAAGTTGTATGAAGAAAAGGATAGACCTTACGGAGAAGAGCAGAATTGAAGTGCCACAGCAGAGAGGAAAGTTTGCGAAAACATGAGGGACTGAAGGGAACATTTTGGAGCCCAGATTCAGTCACTTTACTCGGTGCGTGTGTGCCTACCATGAAAGGAAGGAGTGGGGTCAGCTTGGAAGGGACATAGATGAAGCTGGAAACCATCATTCTGAGCAAACTATCGCAAGGACAGAAAACCAAACACCGCATGTTCTCACTCATAGGTGGGAATTGAACAATGAGAACACTTGGACATGGTGGGGGGAACATCACACACTGGGGTCTGTCGTGGGGTGGGGGGAGTGGGGAGGGATAGCATTAGGAGATACACCTAATGTTAAATGACGAAGTTAATGGGTGCAGCACACAAACATGGCACATGTATACATATGGAACAAACCTGCATGTTATGTACATGTACCCTAGAACTTAAAGAATAACAATAATAATAATGAAAAGAAGACCACTTGAGTAGAGAGAACTGGCTGAGAAAGAAAAAAGTTCTTGCTTTACCCACAAATTTTCACCTCGTCATCTGAGCCACATTTTCTCCATATAAAAAGTGAGGATAAAATCTTCTACCCTGTCCACTTAATGCGGTGGTTTTGTGAAATAAAAGAGGTAAACAGCATGAGAGAACTCGATAACTTTAAAATGGAATGGCAGTCCTTAGACCTATGTGGGGCCATCTGTCCCCATCGTGGGGCCTTTGTTTTCCCTGGATTTTACGCTACAGAGAGGGGAGACTGCTGAGTTCTCTACCAAGGCATCAATATGCTCTTTTGTTGACTTTGGTTGTATTTATTTGCAAGTATGCATTGCTCTATAAAGATGCTGGCAGAAAACTCACACCACGCACATTCCCAAAATGTATCACCCTTAGAAGAAGGTGCAGTTATCACCCAGCTCTGCCACCGGGAGAGCTGAAACCCACTGCTGCAGGGTCTCTCCTAAAGGCCAACAGCAAGCTCTCCCCAGGGCATCTATACCATTTGGCCCCTTTAACCCAAGGTCCATGGGAACACTAACCATCAGCATTAAAGGTGGTGGTTTCAAGGAAAAGTCCCTAAGGATGAACATACTATAAATAATACTTTATAAAACTAACAATGACATAAAGCACCATGAGAAACAAAACAAAACAACAAACCTATAAACCTCTCTGAGCCTCCTTGCACACTTAAAGATGCCTATGGGTTGTACTAGCCTGTTCTCAGCTACAGTGCAGCAGCGCTGAGTTCCAGAACATAAACTAGGAGGCACTGCATATCGTCTGTTGTTAGGTTCCTTGAATTACAGAGAGGTATTTGGCAAGACTTTTACTGGAATTGTGTTTGATTGTTTCCAGGAGATAACTGCAGCCTTTTGTCTAACAGGCGTGCTGTCATCTATTTATAAGGTTGTTAATTTCATGCACCAGTGTTTTGTTCTTGGAATCAGTGACACCAACAAACTCGGGATGGCAGCTGGAAACTGAGCAATGATCTGGGAGCTCGCATTTCACCACATTTGGTATCTACACAATGGCCAAGGGCTCTCTGCAACAAATAACATTACCCGGAAAAAATGTTGGCTCGGCATAGTTTACATCTAAAGTTCAATGTTAGACTGTCTCAATCAGTAATCATCTTTTTTACCTTCCAAAATGGTTTTTCCTTTATGAAATGATGACTTGGCCATGTTTCTTGGTATGAAAATCAGGACTGGAAATTTAAGTGTACATGTGAAATGCAAGCAGTTTCATATATTAATACTGGCCTGTAATTTGGTCCTGATTTTGGTAAATAAACATCTCATTGTTTTAATAGAAGTCTGTACAGAAGACAATTACCAAATTTTCTCTTTTTTTTTTCTTAACTGTTTTCTAGGTGTTGAATTGTGTCTCCTAGAAGAGACATGTTGGAGTTGTTACCCTCAGGACCTTAGAAAGGGACTTTATTTGGAGGTGGAGTCTTTGCAGAGGTGATCAAGTTAAAATGAGGTCATTAAAAAAGATCCTTATCCAAATAACTGGTGTCGGTGTAAACAGGGAAAATGTGGACACAGAAACAGACATGCACACAAGGAGAGCACCATGTGAAGATGAAGGCAGAGGCTGGGGATGCATTGATGCACCTGGGAACACCAAAGATTGCTAGAAAACCACCAGATGCAGGAAGGAGGCCTAGAGCCAGCACTCCCTCACAGCCTCAGCAGGAGGCCACCCTGCAGACACCTCGATCTCTGACTTCTGGCCTCCAGAACCATGAGACAATACATTTTCACTGTTCAAGCCACCCAGTCTGTAGCACTGTTATGACAGCCCTAGCAAAATAATATGCTACTCAATTTTTTTTTTTTTAATGGAGTCTCACTATGTCGCGTGGGCTGGAGTGCAGTGGCATGATCTTGGCTCGCTGTAACCTCTGCCTCCCGGGTTCAAGCAATTCTCCTGCCTCAGCCTCCTGAGTAGCTGGGACTACAGGCTCCTGCCACCATGCCTGGCTAATTTTTTGTATATATTTTTTTGTTTTTTAGTAGAGACAGGGTTTCACTGTGTTAGTCAGGATGGTCTCCATCTCCTGACCCTGTGATCTGCCCGCCTCGGCCTCCCAAAGTGCTGGGATTACAGGCATGAGCCACCGTGCCCAGCCATGCTACTCAAATTCTAACTCATTAGGCATCGAACCAGGAGATACCAGCCCACAATTATGCTTCCATTGCCCTACTGGCCCCCACCGTCTCTCTCTCTCTCCCCTCTGTCTCCTCTGTCTTCTCTCCTTCTCTGTCTCCCCACCCTCTCTCTCTCTGTCTTCTCTCCCTCTGTCTCTCTCTCCCTGTCTTCTCTCTCTCTCTTTCTCTCTCTATTGCTCTCTCTCTCCTTCTCACTGTACTCAAATCACACCAGCTTTCAGTGCCTGAAAAAGGTCCAATTTTCCTGCCCGGAGGTTTTTTTGTAGTTCTTCCCTCTGCCTCAAAATACTAAGAAGTCCTCGGCTGCTTCTTCTGGACTTCTAGAATTTAATGATACTGAGACAGTTTATTATATAACCACCTGAGTGACATCAGCCAATTATTAGTTAATAACTTTGAGAATACTTTATACTTTTCTTTCTACCTCATATTTTAAAATTTCCTAAAATAAAACAAATGGACCAATACAATAATTCCTTTCAGAAGTCGGAAGAAATGGATTTTATCTCAAATAGAGCAGGGTGCTATTATTTTCCCAAAGGTGTTCAGATTCGCCTCATTTGTCAAGCTAAGATTCAGACTGGCATTTAAGGGCTCATTATTCTTATAAAGCTGCACATTCTTCAGTGTTGATGCCATTTCTTCAGTGCTCCTCTTCTCTGGTAATTCCATTCCCATCTCCAGATACCCGAGTCCTCCCTCCTTCGTAAACTGCAAGGTACTCTGAGGCCTCCTGCTTTGAGGACCTGCTCCGTGTCAACTTTTTTTTTGGAAGTTTCTGCCACAAAACTCCATCTTTCTCTTGCTATCCATTGTCTTAACACCGTAATATACAGAGGACATAAAGACTTGTGGAAATCCTTTCATGTTTTCTCAAAATTGTGCTCGAATGTCTTTTCAATGTCCATACAATGTCTACACGCCGCTCGTGTTCCCGTGTCAGCTGGAATGTGAATTCCTGGCACGTGAGAGTCACCCCTCTCCTTCTCCATCCCTCAGAGCCCCCAACTCCACACTCATCCAGCAGGAGACAGTCACTGCATTTTTCAATGAAAGCATGAAGGAAAAAATAGGGCAGCTTTACTTCAATAGTTTTTGTAATTTGGGTCAAATGCCCTTTTCTTTTGCATGACTGAAATGAATACCTAATCCTGGAAAAAGTTAAGTACTGCGCTGTTCTAAAAGTGAGATAAGGGTTTTTATGTACAAAGAAAAATGCGCCAAAGTGCAAATCCTACTGGATGTCAGAACCTGTGAGGCATAACTTTTTTTTTTTTTTTTTTTTTTGAGATGGCGTCTCACTCTGTCGCCCAAGCAGGAGTGTAGTGGCACATCTTGGCTCACTGCAACCTCTGCCTCCTGGGTTCAAGCGATTCTCCTGCCTCAGCCTCCTGAGTAGCTGGGATTATAGGTGCCTGCCACCATGCCTGGCTAATTTTTTTGTATTTTTCATAGAAACAAGGTTTCACCACGTTGGCCAGGCTGGTCTCGAACTCCTGACCTTGTGATCTGCCCGCCTCAGCCTCCTAAAGTACTGGGATTACAGGCGTGAGCCACTGCACCCAGCCATGCTACTCAAATTCTAACTCATCAGGCATCCTGTTAAAGAACAGTGAGGCACGGCCTCCTTTGCAAATAAAGACCATTCTTGCCTCTGCCCGCCTTACTTTTCCCTCTGCTGAATGAACCAAGAAGGCAAGGGCTTTTCTACTTGGCAAATGAGTGGAATTGTTATTTCCCACCTCCTCGACAATGGTATGTGAAATGCCTCCTCATAGAGAGTTTTTAACTCAGCTCACAGTGGAGAAAGGAAACCTGGAGCCAGCATCAGTGTGATGAGTCACATTGATGCAAATCTTACCCAGTTTATAATCCTAGGCTGGGCGGTCTTTCATCCATGGTCTAACTCACTGGCTTGAGAGATGGCAAAACAGAAGCCCAAGGGTTCATAACCTTCTCAAGGTCAGAGTAGAAGGCAGCAAGGCAGGAACACAGGCACACATTTCCCTGGCATTGAGCTCAGGACTCTTTCTCTAAAGCACAGTTGGGTTTGGGAGTCCCAGAAAGGAAGCATAAGGGGAAGAAAGGGTAAGGCTGAGTGCAGAAAAGGAGGAAGCTGGCAGGAGACAAGGGCAGGAAGATGGCAATGGAGAAGGGGAAGACGGAGAGGACGTGTCAGGCAGGAAAGGAAAGCAAAGCAGCCAATGTGAGCACAGACACAGGAGCTCAGCAGCCCTCATCCACATGAGCTTTAGTAACACTCCGCATGGCAGGGCAGTTTTAAAATCCATCACCACTGAATGAAAATCTTAACACCAATGTCAAAAAAAAAATCAATGATACAATTGGGGTTTAAAAAACCCACAAAGTCCATCAAAATACAAATGCCCTTATACATACACCCTGGCCCCTGGCCTGGATCTGGGAGCCAGGTCAGAACAATCTGCCGGGCATTGTGTCTCTGTTCACACTGCCTCTCTAGAGACAGGGAAGTCCTGACATCCAGGCAGGGTCTGGGTCTGGTTTAGGTCAGATCTAGAATTCTGCTTGAAAGCCACAGAGCCATTTCATCCAACTGCATTAGTCCAAAACTTGTCCTTGATCGTTTACTGTAAGTTCAACGTTGTGGTAGGTGGTGTGTGCCAAGGGCGGAGGGGAAGCAAGATAAGGCATTGTGTTCCTTTAGGATACTTAAAGGTGGGAATCAGGTATGTATATTAAGAAGTTAAAAAAAAAAACACAAGAGTGGATATGATTAGATGGCAAAGAATCAGAGAGGCAAGGAACAGCCTAGGAATTCAATAACCCAAATGGTATCTTGCTGTAGATAACCTGGAGTGAGAAGGACAATTATTGCTATCTAAGGGGAATTTAACTAATTTCCTTTTATTCATCATTGATTCATTCATTGTTTATTTAGCTTGCACAATGGGGCAAGAAACTGAGGATACAGTAATGAATAAGACATATTCCCTACCTTCAAGGAGCTTGAATCTAGCAAGGAATATAGACCCCTAAACACCTACACCCATGAGCTGTTGTGCAGTTTTGGAAATAGCATTAATACGTGGGCAAAATTAGAATGGTCGACTTCTGGTGGTGTGTTTTTACAACGTGAAAGTTTCCATCCATAATCCACTTAGCTGCCCTTTCTAATAGTGCAAGATTAGAAGATCCTCCATGAAGATCATCCAGACCAGAGAACCCATAAGAATGACCGGACTCCTAGAGTGATCCTTTAAAGAACAACCTAAATCAATTCCTTGGAAGGTCGCGATTTCTAAAATCACTCCCCAGGTGCCTGAATATATGGCACATTTTCTTCGAGAGCTCCTCATGGTTCTTCTGCCTATGTGTAGGCCGCTTTCAGAGCACAGATTACTCATATCATATAATTAGGATGTTATTAACTATTAAATTGCTCTCAAAAGCTTTATGGTGACAATCTATAACTGCAATACATGATCTAGCTGTGAAAATGCCATCCAGTTCACTAGCTTGATCATTTGTGAGTATGACTTGGGTCTCTGATTGAACAGCAGGAGGTTTACTCTCTTTCTGTTTGAGCTCCCCCGAGTGCCTAGAACAGAGCCACGCATGTGGAAAGGGCTCAGGTTCTTGCAGCCAGGAGCTCCCCCTGCTCCACAGCTGGTGGAAGGACTGGGGCTCCAGGGTTGAAGCCCGTTCTTCTGAGTACGTGATGCATTTTTTTCATCCTATTTACATACACATTGGTGGCAACCAGGTCAAAGAGAGGATTTTTTCTTTTAATGTGCATGTCCTAAGATTCTGAATAAAGAGCTTGCCAGAGCTGATAATCAGTAGTCCAACATCTAAGTGAGACCAATTCATAATTGGAACAGCACAATGTGAGAGTGCAATCTAACTCTTAAGGTAAAATCCCATCTGTTTGGTTTTTCAAAGATTCGTAGAAAAGAAAGTCAGCTCTCTGTGATCCTAGGAAGGCAGCTTTCCTGCTCTCAGAATTATTAACCATGCAAAATGCATGATTATTCAGTCAAGATGTGTGGTGTTCTGCCTTCCTCCTGCCAAGGAAATCAGAATCTAGCTGGACCGGAGCTCTTAATCCCCCGTTCTCACAGAGTGCGGGAAACTGCATTTATGCCTGATATAAATACGGTCATTGGTAGGGCAATGCTGATGAATGTGATGAACACCCGTCAGGTGCCCTCACAGGGCATCCTACCCTGCCGTGATGATATTACACAATTAACATGGGGCCTGGGAAGCTGATGGCCTGTGCTCCTTCCCATCTCAGCTCCATTCCAGCCTCCTGCTTGCCCCGTGACAGCTCTGGCCTCAGCATGGGTGGTGCCTGCGAGGATTACCAGGTGTTTCTGCTCTTTCTTCAACAGCCTTCAGCCAGCCTGCCAAATGGGGTGTTAGCTGTGTTCCCCCTCCTCTGTTGCTCAGTTTGCAAGGCTGTATTGAGGGTGGTTTGGTAACAGAGGAAGCAAGATCCGCTGGGGAAAAGTGGCTGTGAGCCTGCCCGTGTGTGCAGTTTTCCCAGATGACATGTCCAAACATCACTCCGTTTGCTCATCCTGGACATCATGCACTGTAGCCATGCTGGCCTGCTCCCTGTCCCTCCACCCTGAGACCCCTCCTCGGATCACAGGACCTTGTCCTGCATCTGCTGGGCCACTGCTTCCATGCTGTCCCTGCCGTCCTCCCCCAGACACTCCCTTTTGCTCCCTGTCCTTTACCTTACGTCACTTTCCTGTAGAGCACGTGTCCTGCCTGACACATGATAAACACATCTATTTATGTGCGGTCTTTCCAGCAGGATGTAAGATCCACGAGCGCAGGGGCTTCCCCGGCTCTGTCCACCACAGTATTCCCTGTGCCTGCGAGGGCGCCTGGTGCATGTTCAGGGCTGAGTAAGTCAGCACTGGATAAATGGATGCGTCCTGGCAGGAGGGAATCAAAAGGCTGACATTTCATGTGTTCATGGCATTCGTTTGGTAATATGTTTTAAATGCATCTTCTTCTTCTTCTTCTTCCATTTCCTTCTCTCCCTGAGTCAAGATAAGCAGTGTCTTAAGCCAGAAAAGACATGTGGACCAGTCAAGCCTTATCTGGCCCACACCTGCTGGCTAGTTGGGGCACCGATGATGGCGCTGTTGATCCAGAGGTGGGATAACAGCAGATCCTGTCATCAGATCTCAAAGTCCATCTGTAGCTGGGACTGAGGGGCCACCGGAGCTGGGTGCCTGCAAGAGCAAAGGGAGCCTGGCCCCTGCCCATCCCCACTAGATTCCTGTCTTCCTATATAGGTGGCACCACTGCAGTAGCCGCCCTTGTTCTACCATCTCACCAGGCCCTTGTCTGTACCAGCGGAGAGCACAGGCCCTAGAGGCATGGCACCCATGTCCTCATCCTTTTCCCTTCAGACGCTCTGTGACCCTGAACACAGAGGCACAGTCTAGCATTCCTTGAATCTCAAATTCTATTCGCAGGCTCATGCCTTTTGGAACCTGTCCATGGCAGGACGGCCTTTTCCCCTAAAGAAACCCAGCCAGGGCCTGCAGCTGGTGATGCATTTGGCAGCTGTGGTCTCCTCTGCTGGATCAGGGCCTGAGGCTGTTTATATTTAGACAGTGGAAATGCTGCTGAAACAGCATAGCTCTTAATCTTGATAGTTTCACTCCCAGCGTGCAGCTGGGCGGGACCCATGGATCTGAGGAGCTGCACACTCCCTGTTCCTGTCTCCTTCCACACTCTAATTATCTCACTCTCTTCCCAAAGAGAAGCCACTGAGAAATAATGACAGTAAGTCCTCCTCGGATCATGATCATTATCACTACCATAATTATCCCTGGCATCAGCACGGTAATTAGCAGGTTTTCATCATCGTCCTTGTTACTGCTGTTTTCTTCTTCATCGTCCTCATCCTCCTCATGACCACCAGCACCGTCGCAACTCTCATCCTCACCATCAGTTACCATCATTAGGGCTAGACCCATGATTTGACTCCGTCTTAAATCTCTAGCAAGAGCTCATTTCCAGTACCAAAAGCCTGCCATTTAAGAACTCACCATGGGCATATGTCGTGGGTGAATTAAAGAATCAGAGGGGGAAACGTGTGGCTGTCCTTCCAGTTTCTAGTCACTGGGTTCTCCTCCCTCTTCTCCAATGGCCCTTGTGGCCTCGTCTTTGCACCACCGGTCTATAACCTCAATGCCAACAACAAATGCCAAGATGCTTAAAGGAAGGCACGACTCATCACAGGTTGATTTTGCTCCCTAGTCTAAGCTTGCTTCCCTCACTACTGTATCCCAGCACAGTGCCATGTCCACACTTCTTGGTTCACCACGCCCATCACTGTCGTCCAGTGGGTGACACTGACTGTGGCCATCTCATTCCTTGTCGAGGCCATCATTATGGGCTGAGATACAGTGGATAGTCAATAATCACTCGCAGAATATATTTTTTGGTTTGAGTAAAAAATAGTATCAGCTGGGCGTGGTGGCTCACGCTTGTAATTTCAGCACTTTGGGAGGCCAAGGTGGGCGGATCACCTGAGGTCGGGAGTTCGAGACCAGCGTGACCAACATGGAGAAACCCCGTCTCTACTAAACAGACAAAATTAGCCCGGTGTGGTGGCACATGCCTGTAATCCCAGCTACTCGGGAGGCTGAGGCAGGAGAATCGTTTGAACCCGGGAGGTGGAGGTTGCGGTGAGCCAAGATCGAGCCATTGCACTCCAGCCTGGGCAACAAGAGCTAAACTCCATATCAAACAACACCAACAAAAAAATAGTATCTACCTTATTAGTAAACAAACGCATATTTTTTAAGCTTAGCTCTTCTACTTCAAATGCAAACATAACACGGACCATACCCACTGCTGAGAACGCATTAAATGTTACAATACTGAGAGGTTCTAAAAAGATACCAGAAATTATGTGTAAGGCTGTAGGAGATGTAACAGCATAAAAAAAAAATAAGTTTCAGAAGACCAGGTTGTAATTTTTGAATAATAGAAAATAGATTTCGATTTACAGGTTGATTTCGCATCAACTCTACCCCAAGGTGCTTTCTTGGAATTGGAATGGCTAGAGATGCTCCCCTGAGCCATTCTGCCAAACAAGTGACCATCCCTGCTATCACTGCAGGGTCGTCTGCCTTGCTTTGTACATCTTCTCGTAATAAGCCAGTGGCACCTGAGAGCAAATCGGTTTGTGTTTTTCCCAACTGGGAAACAGGTGGGGATGTGGTTATTGAAGAAAACACAACCTTGCTTGGTCCTATCCTCTGCATCCCCTCTTCTCACCCACAGTCATAAAACCAGAAACCTCAGCTTATAAAGAAGACAAGAGGATTCGCTAGGATGAGGTTTATGTGAAGAATTAAAATCACGTATTCATTCACTAATTTACTCAGTCGATTACTTCCATCATTACTTCAGATATCTAAGGAGGTGAATGAAGGGTGACCATGCTGTTACGAAGTCTGGAGACGGAAAGGAGTCTGGAGGCATGATCTGAAACTCTTGTTCAGCTGGGCCAAAGAAGGCTCAAGATGTGGATAGGAGAGCTGTCTGCAAATATCTGAAGGTCGTTAAGTATTCAGCATTGCTTTAGAACTGTACTGCCCAATAGGGTAGTCACTAGCTACATATGGCCTATGTAATTTTAAGTTGATTACAATGAAAGAAAACTACATATTGAGTTCCTCTGTCAGACCAGCCACATTCCCCGTGCTCAAGAGCCACGCGTGGGTAGTGCTACCATCTTGGCCAGCGCAGCTGTGACCATTTCCATCATTGCAGAAAGCGCAGCGGACACAGCGACATAAAAGGTGGAATGAGATTCAGCAGATGGGAAGTTTTAAAAAGTAGACTTAAATTAGCTGATGAAGAACTTTGCAAAAGCCAGAACTGCCCAGCCTGGGCAGAAAGTAAGTGGTCTACAAGGATGAATTCTGTGTCACCAGGACAAAATCACGAGAGCAAGGAACACTTCCTCCTGAGATGGAGTGATAGATGGTGACTAGGTACATGTCAATATCCCTTCAATCCCTGCATTTTTTCAAACAAAATTCTCTGTTACTGTGAACCAAAGATTATATTGAAATCAGCACATGAGAAAGCATACATTCATGCTGAGAAAGGTTGAGGAGGGCAGTGTTAGGAGGCACCTGCTCAAATGGTATTGAATTAGTATGCCTCACAAGCATACTTGTGAAGGGTGTGATCGGGTTTCCAAATGATATTTCTAACAGGAATAGAAGCTGTAAGTACACCCACTCAGCTACACCTCTCAATGAAATCACAAGATAAAAATTAAGCAAATGCAGCCAACAAACCTAGGAACAAATACTCAGGTGATGGCTCAGGAAAAGATGGGGGTAAATTAATTCACATGGGCACAGTTTTTAGCATCCAGATTCTGTTTTTCCACTGATCAACGGCCTTGAAAGAATAGTCTAATCTATCACAGTTTAATAAGCCTCCTGCTCATTAATAGAGAAAATGTTTATCTACCAAGCTAGCAGGTAACTGCACATCAGAATTCACAGGACAATAAGGGTGATTACTAGCTTCAGACACATGGAGAAAGACCACAAGATTATTTTAAAATTACAATGAAATTTTGATTTAATTAATAAAACCTTTTTTTAGAAATACATAAATTATTAATTCAGTGAGGCCCATGGGTATTTGGTTTCCAGGGAGAATCTACCTCTTTTATTTAGCTGAACATTTTTAAAACTTCCTGAGACTGAGGTAGACAGTTAAGTATAACCTGTTGGAGGAAGTCCTAGAATAAATCATAAGCTAACAAAAAAGGCAAGAAAAGTCTCAGTAATGAGGAATCCAGGATAAGAATTACTTGTCACTGTCTGAGCCAGGAAAATAATGTAATTGGAGGCTCCTGGAGACCTCAAGTGTATATGATATTCTGAAGAAGACACAGCCGGCCAACATCACATTGTCACTCAGAGGAATCATGAGGGAATCCAGGAGAGCCAGTCTCCTTCCCATGATTATCAGTTAAGAATTCACGAGGGTCCATTGCTGCGTCTCTGAGAACAGGCCATCTGAACCAGTGGAGGGTCCCTCCCTCCCTCCTCTGGGACACTCTGCGGGCACCCAGTGACCAGGGACAGGATGGGGAAGGCAGTATTTCTTGGGCCTGATGACAGCATGTCTCTCCCCACCAGTGTTGAAGGAATGAGCCCATGCTGGCAGCAGAGGCTGCAAGGCTCACTCGGTGGCTCTCTGGCCCGAAATCTGCCTGTAGCTGCTGTGCATTATTACCGGGGTGAGCAGATGCGATGCCTCACACCTGCCACACTCGTATGACAATGGACAGTGCTGCCTGAGGGCTACAGGTGCATGGCTGCGAAGCCCGGTGCCACTGGCAGTCCTGCCTCCTGGGACTCTCCTGCAATCCTCCAGCCAGTGTCTCCATGGAATATCTGAAACAGATCCCCCTTGTACATGGCAAGCTGGCAATGTTGTGCTGTATCCATCGACTGCCGAGATATAGTCACGCAGGCAGTGAAGAGGAAGATACATGGTGATATAATGAAGAAAACAGCCCTGGTGACAAGCTGGGCTACAGGCTTGACTTACTGCTAATGAGTCACATGATTTTGAATGAGGCAACGTCAACTTCCTGGACTTCACCTTCTTCGTCTGTGAAGTGGGAGATGGGCAGAATCATTTTAGAAAGGTCGATTCCATTTCTATGGTCCTAGGATGCTATTTTGGGGCATGGGAAGTTGGGGATCGAGAACAAAAATCAATAGGCAATATGCACATTGGGTCTTCAAGCAGAGGTATAATATTTTGCATTAAGCTGTGTCTTGCCCAGAACCATGCTTAGCTGCAGGCTGTGAGGGATGCACAGGAGGGAAGGACAGGTGGGAAGTGGCAGCATTAGTCCCGGCAAGAGGAGAGAAGAGTCCAGATCAAGGCAAAGGCAATGGGAATGGCAGGGGGAGCAAAAAGGTTCTAAGTCTCCAGGCAGATCATCCAATTTAGCTCAAGTCAGGATGAAAGCAGCCACCCACGGCGTTGGTCAGACAAAATGAGTGAGCTGATAACCTTTGACCTCTGGTCAGAGTCCACCTAAGTGCAGCAGGACTGAGTGCAGAGCTGACATGTGCTCACTGACCCTGCAGGGATTAATGGCGAAGCTTTGATAATAAATACAACAAGAAGCACCTCTCCGCTTGTCAGCCTCAAGATCCTCAACTCTCTTGCACGTCCTTTAGTGAAGGAAGAAAGCCGATGACTTAGCAAGAATTGATGAAATGATTTCCCATTTTTCCCTCGCTTGTTTCTATGGAATTCGTTTGTTCTTTCATTTATCCAACAAATATTTGCTGATCATTTATGATCTTCCATGTGCAAAGAGAAGGAGCAGTTCCTGCTCGTGAGGGGCTCACAGCTCCGCGATAAGGGACACGGCCCTGTAAGCAGTGATTGTGTTTGATGCCTGGGGTATCTAGGGAAGTGCTCACTCAGACTGAAGTTAAATTTCTGGATGGAAGAGATCACCAACTGGACAAGGTACAGAAGGAGATCCAGGTGGAGGAAACAGCACGAGCAAAGCCACTCAGGACTCATTTAGTGGCAAGTAAGGGGAAACCCGATGGGCAGCCGCTTAGACAAATCGGGCTAATTCTTCTGGCTTAGCAAATCCAGAGAACAGGGATGGAAGGCAACACATGGATGGTGCCATCAGCGGCTGGGCTCTGTGTCCCGCCCCGACAGCCTGGGCAGCACAGCTTCATGAAGGCAAGGACAGTGGGGAAGAGAAGGGCCAACTCTGTGTCCCTCTTGCAAGAGAGCCAAAGACTCCCACAGGCCCTCCAGCAAATTTCTCCCTCCATCTATGGGGCCAAAACCATAACCTGTGGCTCCTGTAACCATGAGACTGGACAAGCATGTTTAGTGAGCATTAAGGGCAGGTGATGGGAGCTGAGGGGGGCAGGTAGGAAATGGCCATCCTGGGAAAGCTCTTCTGTCTCAAGGCAATAAGTTCAACAGAACAATTTTTTTCAAGGTCAAACAATCCTCCTGCCTCAGCCTCCTAAAGTGCTGGGATTATGGGCATGAACCACTGTGCCTGGTCTCAATAAGGCACCTCACCTGGTCACCTGGCATCGGCCTGTACTCTGGAACCACTCAGCTCCCTCCAAGATGGTGGCACCAAGGGTCAACCCCAGACACTTCAGCCCTACCTTGGCCTGCCTGCTTGCCCCTCCACTGCACATACTGTCTGCTCCAGGTGAATCACCTATCCTCCCTCTCCCGCCCTCATGGTGCCATCCCACCTCCAGCCTGCACTTAGGGGGTTCTTTCATCTGGAGTGCCTTCCCCTGCCTTCCTCTCCTTTCTCCCATGCTCATGACTGACATTTTCACTTTCAAGCCCCCAGTGCCCTGCCTCCAGCTTCCTGTAGGCTCCCGCCCCAAAGCCCCCTCCTTCAGAGTTACAATCGGCTCTGAGTATTGTGGGATCCGTATCCACAAATTCAACCAACCAAGGATCAAAAAGATTCGGGAAGAAAAGGATGGATGCATCTGTACTGAACATGTACAGATTTTTCTTGTCATTATTTCCTAAGCAATACAGCAGAACAACTCTTTACATAGCATTTACATTGTATTTGGTACTACAAGTAACCTAGAGGTGATTTCAAGTACATGGAAGGATGTGTGTAGGTTATAGGGAAATACTACACTATTTTACCTAAGGCGCTTGAGCATCTGTGGAGTTTGGTACCCACGGGGGTTCTGGTAACCACTCCCCAGGGGTGCTGAGGGACAACCGCAGTGCTCACAGGCTTTAGGCCAGGACACCACTCACTCAGCCTGTCTTTCCTGATCCTCGGGAGTCATTCTTCTCCGTCTCATCAGACTTTCTAAGGGTGGGCACTTTGATCCTGTACAGAGGGGATGCGGTAACGAAAGTCTGTTGGGTTTTTGACATTGAGGGTAAGAGCACAGTAAGCACATCTTCCGTAGTCTATCCTAGTATTACATATTTCACCAAAACAGCAAAATCGTTCTTAGAGCAAAATTACCCTAAAGACTATGCAGGCATTAAAATGCCGTAGAGGCCGAACGTCTTCTCCACTTTGAAGCTAGTCTTTGTATGCTGCTTGATGCCATTTTTATGACCTTCTAGAAAAGGCTAAACTACAGAGACTGAAGACAGGTCTGTGGCTGCCAGGGGCTAGGGGTGGAGGGAGGGCTTGCCCTGAAGGAAGCAGAGCGGGAGGAATTTTTTGGGGTGATGGGGCTGTTCCGTATCCCAATTTGTGGTGATGGTTACACAACTCTATCCAGGTCTTAAAGCTCATAGAATTGCACAACAGAAAGTAGCTCTACATATTTTTAAAAAGAAAAAGTTAAATTGTATATGTTATATAAAGATATGCATATATATGTTATATAAAGATAAATTGAAATCACGAAGACATTTAAGAGAGGCCGATGAATAGCACGGGATCGTCCACTAGAGGCAGGCTTTGTGCATGCTTTCTGAGCTGAGTAATCATAGCGACCGGCTGCAAAGCAGGTTTAAATATTTATAACATTAAAGGCCTCCTTAGTATGAAAGTCTCTGGAAAATATTTCAACAGAACAGACCTCTTCCATGCACAGCTTAACAGAAGTGCATTTAAGAAGGGAAAATCCTGGAAGCTGCAGCTGCTCATTGCCAGGATGGGCGTCCTGAGCGACGTGGCAAACACTCTTTTCACATAAACACTCACAGCCTAGGAGTGGCCTTGAAACCACATGGGGGTGGGGGACGGTCCCTTTTGCAATGGGTCGGATATTTCCCGAGGCTCTATTGTGGATCAGCCATGTCCCAGGCCACCTGCAAGCATCTCAAAGTCCCTTGGAGTGGGGGGACTCATAGGCAGGAAACTGGAAAACCGTCGACAGTGCCGTGGGCCCCGCGGGTATGCACGGGGATGGGAGGGAGCCCGCTCCTGTGGAGTCCAAGGCCGGCTGCTGAAGAGGCTGGAAGGGCACGGGAGAACTGTGAGGCAGTGGAGGAGGCAGGTGCTCCCAGCAGAGGGAACAGCACCTGCAAAGGCCCAGAGGTGAGAGGGAAGGAGGAGGTGGGACAGCAAGGGGGAGGGGAAGAGGTGCACATTGGGAACGAGTTACCTGATTGGCACTGAGAAAGGTCACCCTGAAGGCAGCGTGGCCAGCGCAGATTGAAGACGTGTGGGGCGGGGAGGCTGAGGCAAAGAGGCCCTGGAGGCAGATGTGGTTTTTTAGATAGCAGCTAAGGTGGGCTGAACTGGGCAGTGGTGATGGGGAGGTGGAAGGGACATATCCCAAAGGCAGGGGGATGGCGATGCTGCCTGCGCCAGGCAGACACAAGGCCTCTAGCCAGGGTCCTGGTGAGGAGGGGACAATGGCGTTTTTCCTAAAGTGCTGATGTCGCAGGCAGGACGTGGGGCCAATGTGGGATGAAGTGGATGAGATCAGTCGCACACACTGTGTCTGAGGGCCCTCGGCGCTCCCCGGAGACAGCAGCACACAGGTCTGACACCCGAGTCAGAGGTCTGGAACAGAGATGTGATGCGGGAGCCTCGTTGTCGAGGTTAATGTGTCTCAGCAGCGTACCCACGAGTCATATGCAGATCTCCTCCACGCGAGGCTTCTGATTGATCAGGGTGTGGGCTGGGTCCCGAGTCAGCGTTTCTAACGGGCTTCCTGGGGAGGCTGCAGCCGCCACTCAGTGTATCGCGTTTTGGGAGGCAGCAGCCGATGCAGTAGTTGCCGTGGTAGGTTAAGTTGCCCAGGGAGAGTGAAGAGAAGATGACCTTGGGTGGGACTGGGATATCCAATCAAGCCTGCGCACCTGGGGACCTCCTAACTGGCCAGGAGGCAGCCAGAGGGCAGCCAGGGCCTGCGGACCAAGGGCTGAGGAAGAGGGAGGGGTGAGCGGCCTCCAATTCTGCCACAGGAGGCCTGAGGAGATTGGCATATGGACCGAATGTTTGTGTCCACCCAAAATTACATAGGAGGTGAGCCCTCACCAGAAACCAACCTGCTGGCGCCTTAACCTTGGACTTCCAGCCTCCAGAACTGTGAGATACACACGTCTGTTGTTCAAGCTGCCCAGTCTGTGGTATTTTGCTATGGCAGCCCAGGCAGCCTAAAACAGGCACCAGTGAATTCCAGGGTGAGAAGACTGCTGGTAAGATGGGTGAGAGTTTTGCTGCATGGTGGGGGCCAAGTACAGTTGCCAGTGGGTTCAGGGGCAGCAGAGCCCCCATCAAGAGTAGGTGCTTGCAGAGAGGAATACCTGGAACCACAGCCCTCCATCCCTGGCACTGCAGAAACCATGCAATCTCCCGAAGCCCATCTCCTACTGTATAACACAGGGAAGACACTCATACCTTTCCCCGGGGGTATAACACGGGGAACACACTCATACCGTCCGCCAGGGGTATAATGCGGGGAAGACACTCATACCTTCCCCCAGGGGTATAACGTGGGGAAGACACTCATACCTTCCCCCGGGGGTATAACACGGGAAGACACTCATACCTTCCCCTGGGGGTATAACACGGGGAAGACACTCATACCTCCCCTGGGGGCATAACACGGGGAAGACACTCATACCTTCCCCCGGGGGCTGGGTAGCTCAGCACTGAGCACTCGTTCCACTCTGTGGGAGACACTCGGAAGAGTGAGTGGGGAGGGGACAGAGAGGAGAGTCCAGCTGCTTCTTTCTTTAGTCATTTGACTGTGAAGGGAAGAACCAGAGGAGGACATGGGTATGGGTTGAGAGAGAGGTAACTTTTTTGTCTTTGATTTGTTTTGCAGTGGGAGAGATCTGAGCAACCTGAAATGCGTATGGTCCAGTGGCAGCTGAGATGAGAAGGTGAAGTGACAGGAGCCAGGAGACCTTGACATCTGAAGCCCAGCTGAGAAGCTTAGGAAACAGGAGGAGGAGGAAGAGACCCTGTGGGAAGCTGGCAAGGTGGGGGGCCTCCTCCCTCCTCCGCCCACTCAGCTCGGCCGTCTCAGCTTCCCATTCAGTAGTTCCGCCGTCGACGGAGGAGAACCAAAGCAGCATTCTCCCCTCTTCTGGAAACCCGATGGGGCAGATAAATGGAGCCCATCACAAGATTCTTGGAAACTAACTTATTTCTGTCCCTGTATGTTCTTTGTTCACAGAAATGTTGTAAACAAATAATTATCCTCAGGACATGCATGTGGCTATAACCAGCACATTTCCTCATCTCCAAACACCCCTTCAGCTGATTTTCTGTTTCCAGGGTTTTGCCAGGATCACTACATCTGCACCGAATGAAACCTTTGATTCCCAAAGCAAGCACTCGGACTGTTTCCACCAGGATGAGGAATGCAGGTGGTGGCTGGTCCCTTTGGGAAGCAGCAGAATATGTCTTTAAATATGTATTTGCTCACAGTGAGCAGGGCACCGAGGGGGCAGCTGCCCTTGAGGAAAGGAGGCTGTGGTGGGCACCCTGGGTCTACTCACAGTTATGCCAAGGGTGGCCCAGGACAGGGGGCCTAAAGCTGCCTCTGGGTGATATGTGGGGATGCAGGGACAATAGTGCAAAATGCTGGTTTCTAACAGCAGGAGAAGGCGGGTGGAAGGAGAGCGGGGCCTTTTCGGTAACCTCGGGACATTCTGGAGACATGAGAAAGTCTGAAATGAGACACTGCTGATGGCCACATACAACACACAAGCCAATATTCCCACTCCAGGAGTGATTATTCTGCTGTCTCAGGCCAGAAGTCCCTGCACCTGCAGGGGACACTGTTGTTTTGTTCGCTGCATTAGACATGACTGCAGAGAAGATCTGCCTGTTTCAAAATGGCCTGAAAGGCTCCAGAAGCTCTTTGTTGTCAACTCAAGTTGGAGCTAATAAGCTGTCATCCCCCAGGTTCGATCATGTGGACAGGGTTGGGAATCACAGGGCACCCTAGCTCCCTGGGTCCTCCTTGCTTCTCCTCCTGTGAAACCCGTGTTCTCCTCCTTTCCCTGTTCTGAAGCTGCTGAGGTGCCAGGGCAGTCACAGGTGCATCAGGGTGTGTGGGAGGAAGCGGGGCAGGACCATGGCAGGCAGGGTTCCCTGGCCCTTCCGGGCTCTTTCCTCTTCTGTCCCTTCCTTCCTGTCCCCTCTGCCTCCTTTTCCCAACGCAAATCTCCTCTGCTAGTCCGTTCCATCTCTTCACGGCCCCTTCTCTCTCCACCTTCCCCAAGTGCACGATCAAACAGAACTACCCTCTGCCTTCTTAGCTCTCTCTCCCCCTACCCTCGCTTGTATCCGCGGCTCTTTATCATGCTCTTTTCTGCAGAGTCCCTTATTCCTGCTCTGCAATTCAGCGGACACAGGTTTCCGGTTCCTTTGCTTCCCTAAGCCCCTTCCCTGGCCAACCTGGGCTCTTATACACTTAAAAAACTTCCAAGAAATGAATGCAGGGCAAGCAGAAGAAACAGTTTGGGAGTGGAGGGAACAGAGGCTGTTTCTGAATTTGGATCTCAGGTCACGTTACGAAGGTGGCCACCATAGGCACTGGGAAGGCTTCTATCAGCAGAAGGGACCCGTGTTAAATTTTTATGTTGACTTTTCTCTCCTTTTTGCTGCTCCTTCTTCTGCCTTCTTTTGATACCTGAGAACTTTCAGCTCCTCTCTGATGCTCCCTGCTCTGTCCCCCGGAGGCACTTCCCACGGCTGCCTCTGTTCCTCTGCAGTGATCGCACCCAGAAGGTTCTCCCCATTCCTCTCTTCTTCAACCCGGCTCCTCCTCTCCTTCCAGGCTTTCTTCTCCATTGGCCTTCCTTGACTCAAGCCTCTTGTCATCTCACATCTTCGGACAACTACAACTCACACACATTTTTGGGGCCATGGGCCTCAGCTCATATTGAATGTCAGTTTCTAACCCTGACATCATCTGCACCACACAAAGACTCACAGCGCAGACTGATTCCCATGGACCTCTCAGGCTGTAACGGCAGCCCTGGAGGGAGGAAAACAGGCTGCAAGAAGCCATCATAGAGTGGGTGACGGGCAGTCTCAGGCCACATCTTTGTCTGTTGGAATTACTAACAAGTCAACAACGTGCCATTCATCATTCACAAAGACGTGGATGTATCACAAGAAAGGGAGTTGCACCCGAGTGCACTGCCTCAAGACTTTTCTTAAGAAAGAAAAATTTGTCAATGGTCAAAGTTAGGGAGGTAGGGAGGAAATATACTAAGAGCAATGAATGTGTGTGTGTTTTAATGTGTGTGTGTGTGTAAGGGGGAGGGAGAATATGTGTGCGTGTGTGTGTGTGTGTGTAAGGGGGAGAGAGAGGCAGATAATCACACATACCCACTTGATTTTGGAGTCTTACTAACTGTTATTCACCGCTACATCCTATCCCCTCCAACGCGCAGGAAACTCAGCCTGCCCAGAAACCAAGGGCACTGCTAATTTGGGAGACGTAGTGTCTGATAATGGGGCTCATTCCAGGCAAAGTGTTCTCTCTCTCTCTCTTTTGTGCTCTCTCTTTTAAAGATTTTGTTCCAGGGTGTGCACGGAGGTTAGCCTACTTTTCGCCAAGTATCCCTAAGGTCACATGGTTAACTTGCCCTCCTTACTGTGTCTCTGCCTGGCTCTTCTCCCATTGATGCATGTGGGGGAGTTCCCACAGTTCAGAAACCGTCCAGAGGGAATGACACGTAAATACCTGTGAGGACACGGGTACCTGCCAGTCCATCTCCCTGCTGGCCATCTGCCTCTGCTCCTCTCTGTCACTCCTGCACTTTGGGCCCCCCTATGGGGGGCAGCAGAGGACATGGCTGGCATTTGACTCATGACAACTTAGCCCTAACTCAAGGTGCAAGCTTGCCAATGGCAGGCCCTTACCTGGCTCTAAGAAAAACAATTAGTTCATTCAGGGCAGGGGGTAAGGTTAAAACTGATCATTGTAATATTTTGTAACTTAAAAAGTGGTTGATTTCACTAACTCTTATTTCAAAGAAATCATTTAATCAGAGCTAGATACCTACCAAATCTGCTCATGAATTTTCGTACTTGCATATTTCTTCATTCCAAGAGTAAGAAAACAAGATTTTTCTTTTTCTTTTCTTTTTTTTTTTAGACAGAGCTTCACTTGTTGCCCAGACTGTACTGCAATGGCATGATCTTGGCTCACTGCAACCTCCACTTCCCGGGTTCAAGCGATTCTCCTGTCTCAGCCTCCTGAGTAGCTGCGATTATAGGCGCCCACCACCATGCCTGACTAATTTCTGT
>NW_026652276.1:234979291-234992017 GCF_009828535.3 Hylobates moloch | reverse complement strand
ACACACACACGCACACACACACACGCGCACACACACGCACACACACACCCACGCACACACACACACACACGCACACACACACGCACAGCATCACCTTAACGAAGTTTGCATTTTGTTGAGAAAAGAACCATTGTTTGGGCTACATCTTTTCTATGCCTAAGTTTGTGCTTTTACATTTAGCTCCAAAACCTGAGTAAAAATATAAATAAAAATAAAAAACAAGAAAATAATTGTTAGTTTTGAGCCAGTTCTGTGTCAAAACAATACAACAACAACAACAACAAAACACCCTAAAAATCTATAATTTCAAAAACAGATGGAAACTAAGAACAGCCAGTGGCCTTCCACAACAGAAACAATCTCTGTCCTCTGAGGCTGCTGATCAGATTCACAACAGGAGGCAGCAGTCTACGAGGGACAGGAGCCCACATCAGCATTATCTTACGCTGCTTAGACAGGCTTCGCCTTTAAACAGTTTCCCAAGAACGTGGATGTATTATTTGATTTTCACAGTATTATGAAACTGCATGCATTGTGCTAAGAGCTATGTGAAAACACATTTCAAAAATCAGTGATGACCATTTTTGATAATCTCATGTAGTAAGAGTCACAGAGAAGTTGGCCTTATATCGGCTAACAGTAACATGTCAGGCAGGATGCTGACAAAACAATCTGGACCATTATTTATAAATTCGGTTGCAAAGGAAAGATGGTTGGGATTGAGACACAGGAATTCATCCAGGGATAAAAGGGCTTGGAGTGATGCTGATGGGTGCAGGATGCACTTCCAGGCAGTGCAGGGGCAGCTTCTGGTCTCGGTGGGTGGTGGACAGGCTGTTCGTTCATCGCCTTCTCAGAGGGAGAACCTGCTGAAGGTGAGATTCACCTCCTGCTGCCGCAGCAGCTACTGGGCTGATGCAGAAAGGGCAGCAGGCGCCGTAGAAATGGCACACACAGGCCCTGCTCTTTGGTTTGCCCTCTGAGGCCACTGCAGAGGGAGACAGAGAGCTCCCTGCAATTCTGATAGCAGCCCTGACACATGAGAATGTGCAAGGCCTTCGTCCAGCAGAAAACGCTTGGATCAACTGGTTCCCAGAGGTGGGCCCAGGAAAGGCTCTGTAGACAGTGCAGAAAGAACCAGTTCAAGAGCATGAGAATCAAGAAACACAATTCCCTTAGCCACTCCAGGACAAAGATTTCATCCCTTCTTGTAATGAAGAAGGGATGGCAGTAAACATCAGAACCATATTATAACAATAGCTATATTTCTTGCAACATAGAAACTCATATACTCAGAATTGGCCGGGTGTGGTGGCTCACCCCTGTAATCGCAGCATTTTGGGAGTGCATCAAATGTGGATCAAATGAGGTAAGGAGTTTGAGACCAGCCTGACCAACATGGTGAAACCCTGTCTATACCAAAAATACAAAAATTAGCTGGATGTGGTGGTGCACGCCTGTAATCCCAGCTACTCAGGAGGCTGAGGCAGGAGAATCGCCTGAACCTGGGAGGTGGAGGTTGCAGTGAACTGAGATTGTGCCACTGCACTCCAGCCTGGGGGACAGAGTGAGACTCTGTCTCAAAAAAAAATTAGCCATGCGTGGTGGTGGGTGCCTGTAATCCAAGCTACTGAGAAGGCTGAGGTGGGAGAATCTCTTGAACCTAGGAAGGGGAGGTTGCAGTGAGTTGAGATCAGGCCACCACACTCCAGCCTGGACAACAGAGTGAGACACCGCCAAAAAAAAAAAAAAAAAGGAAAAAAAAGAAACTCATATACTCAGAATTACCTGAATTGATTTGCAGCAGTTATAATTTAGTCCACAATATGGGTTCAATAATTTATAGCCCAATCCCTTATATTACGTTTATAAAGTCTCAAGTTATTTTTTAAAATTAAGATACAGATAAATGGGTAACTCGACCAGATGGGTGCATAGAAGTTTCTGGGATGTAGTTGGGGTTCACCTCACCAAGCGGGTTTGATCAGGATCATCCACATCAGGGTGTTCTTCAAGCTTTCTATGAATTATACATTTCACAGTCCCTTAGAGAACAAAACGGGCTCTATCAACTCACCACAATGGCAGGAAAAGAGTAGAAATTTATCAAATATGAAAACTGCTTCCAATTCCTGCCATGAAAAGCTCAGCAGCCAACTATCTTCTCTCAGGACTGAGCAGAACCCATCTCTAAGGATGGCATTTGGGCCCTGTCAACACCCAAGCCGTGAGCTTGGAAGCAGACCCTTCCCCAGGTGAGCTCTCAGATGCAACTGCAGCCTGGATGTCACCTTGACATCTTTATGTCATCTATAAAGATGTCATCTTTATAGAAAACCTGGAGTGCAAGGATCCTGCTAACTTGAGCCCAGATTTCTGACCAGCAGAAACTGGGATGATACGTGTTGTTTTGTCTTAAGCTGCTATGTTTGGGGATAATTTGCTATGCAGTGACAAGTAACTAAAACGGATTGGTTTATCTATTTCAGTTAAATGAACAGTTTATAAACAGATCAGTGTATCAACACATTTTACTGACTGAATGACTGTGTGATTGGGATTTCAGGGAAAAAATCTTGACATCTGACCAGATTTTGGACAGAATTTCATTTGGACCAGACTGATTTTCCACTGGCAATATCCAACTAAGAACAATCATCTCAACTAACTCCTTTAAATATTGCAATGAAATTCCTCACAAATCTTCAGTGACTCTTTCAGAAATGATTCTTTAAGGAAGAACATTTTCCTCTTAGTTCTTTGAAATTAATATTTTTAAATGATCTAAGATATTAATACTAGGCTACTTTTGAGGCCCTCAATAATACATAGGGTTGGCATAGTTAAGATGAGCTAATTTGTGTATGTTCAAGGATGCTAGCCAAGCTATACATTTCATAATATTAAAATAGTTTAGTAGGAAAAAGTATTAATATTTTTAAATGATCTTAGATAATGCATTTTACATTCTTTTTCCCTCTCCCCAAAGAGATTTGGAAATGTTTCATATTTGTCAAATATATCTTAATATAAAAAAGCATGGCTGCTCTAATTAGATACATTTGTTTTAAGGCAATTTTGCTTAATTAGTATAGTTAATACAGTTTTCAAATTAAAAATAAAAAATTGCTATTTCTCCAATGTCTAACTTAGTTTCAAGAGAATATTCAGAAACTGTACACTGAGAAATTTTATGAAATTTTATATATAAAATAAAATAAAACTCATTTAGCAAATGTTGTCTCTTTGGAGCAGGAATGATCTTTTGAGATAAAATAAGATGGTGTAAATAGGCACACATTGCAAATGATAATGCTGGTGCCACATAAATACAAACACACTGCTGTTTACTATTTTCCACATTCCAGACACACTACTTATAACCTATAGGTGTCTGAGGCTTGAGAAAATGGAAACCTGGGTTTGCTGTTTCTCGAATTTACTTGATAATTGATATTTGAAACACCTTTTTAAAGGCTACTTTTGAAGCTCTCAGAAAAACATACGGTTGGCATAGTTAAGATGACCTAACTTGTGTATGTTCAAAGATGCTAGCCAAGCTACACATTTAGTAATATTAGAAGAGTTTAGTAGGAAAAAGTATGCTAATTAGCATGATCTCACATTTCTAGAATAAACATGGAACGTTATTAGGATATTTCACAACTGAGGTATTTTCCTTTTATTACATATTTTGTGGATTTGATAGAATTTCAAGAACTTGGATCGTATCTTGGTATAGCGCTAAGGGGTTCAGAGAGAAGACACACTGCTTATAACCTATAGGTTATAATTTCCCTTATAATTTTTCCTCCAGAAGAGCAGAGAATCCTTGCTTGAATAGTCATGTATACAGTAACTGCTCGGTACTGAAAACTATTAAGAATTACTTATTTTATTCAAGTTAAAAGTATCTGTTTCTATAGACTTTTTCACATTTTCAATATTTTATCATTTTTATAGCTCTCTAAATACACTTCAAACTTTCTAGGTTTTCCTTCCGTTGAGAAGACAAACCGAAGAATCTCACTCCAAACACCAACAGATGCTTTCCAGTGAGAAAGGGTTATTTCAAGGTTCCTGTTTACAGCCAGTGCTCCACATGGTGAAGACTCATCTTTAGCAACATGGTCTTTATCAAAATGGTTTCTGGTTCAATGGGATCCCAGGGCACTCTTTCAAACAGAGCGTTGGGAAGCACAGAAAAGTGGTGGAGAATTGTTTCATGCACAGAACTACAGCACCACTGACGAGAGAATGCCTCTTCCAATCACACGGGTGTGGGAACCCCTCTGTCACATTCCGGAGAACAGATACCTCACTTTGTTTTGAGGCATCTGGGAGCGGAATGCTCATTACCTCCATCCCACTGTTGGGGTGCTCCGATGATTAAAGATTCTCTAGGAAGATAACCTGAAATCAATTTGTGTTTCTAGGCATTTCTCACTCAGGTGTTAGCTGTGCCTCCTGGGGCAACCCAGAACAATCCATGTAAGACTTTCAAATATCTGCTAACATTTTTCTTTTATACAGGTGTGGAGATTATATTTTTGGTGGTTTTCAAGGGTGATGAAGGAAGCTGAAATAGTCTATGATCTGTGAACATCGCACCCAGGTGCCTGAGGCTGAAAGAGGCAAGTGTAAGGCTGTGTCTAGGTAATGCAGAGTCCCAAGCCTTTCAGAATGTCAAGTTCACCAACTGATCCCAATCAAAGAGATAAAGATGCCCCATTGTTTCAAAGAATTTGGATGGAAAAAATGAAAACCTTTATAAAATGGATGTTTAAAAATGGAAAAATGGAAGACTGAAACAGAGTCCAAAAAATCTACAGTTGGAAGAATAAAGTTGAAATCTCCAGTAATCTAGTTGTCCAATCAACTTCTAAAAGAAAGTTTAAGAATTCAGAATTGAACTTGCATCTTCATACAAACCAATACCCCAGCTTTCCCAGCGGATATAAACCAAAAAGCTTGACTGTCTCACACCAGAAATGATTCTCTCAAACTCACCATGGAGCCATTCTGACCTGAATTAAAATGCAGGAGTCATTATAGCTCACAGAAGCACCAGGAAACTCTATTTCAAATGGTCTCAGAAATGCCAGGGAGGCAGTGGTAGACTCTATATTTTATTTGCCAGAGAGGAAAGTTCTTAAAACATACGTTTCTAAAGTTGCTTATCTCTTGTAAACTGAACATCTTCTCCACTTATACAAATAAACTTCACCTTCCAGCTTCTTTAAAATTAAAGAGCCATAATGAAATTTGAAATACCAGCATGTTAAATGAAAAAACAAGAAGAAGGAAGATCCTGGCTTAGGAAGTTTTAGACTGCTACTAAAACACAGTGAGATTTTACAGAAAATTCTGGTGAAATTTTATGGGAGGCTCATACATACAGGAAGTGCTAAAAATAGGCATTTAAATAATGGAAGTGATATAGCTTCAGCTCTTCACTAGAACACTATGAGGACCAGGAGATAATTAACATATTATTTCAGTTTAAGGAGAACCTGGCAGTTGCTTTTTGTTCTTAGGATAAAATCTATTATTTCATTGAGAAAACAGCCAGAAAAATAATTGCACAAAAGGGCAAGATTCGTATCTATGAAGAGACAAGTTCTCACCATCTTCCTAAGAAAAGTCTATGAAAGAGCCTCTAAAATATGTGACTTTTTTCCCCTGCCAAGCAGATATTTATACCTTTCCTCTCTCCTAGGTGGCAGTATGATATGCAAAAGAGACTTCCAGGATGTACAAAATATTTCTGGATTCAAAGATCACTAAGTATAGAAGAGTCAACGAAATACACTTATTGAGATATTAGAATAAAGAAACAATTCTTTTGTGGCAGAAAAGGATAATACTCACAGGTTCCACATTGTATGAAAAAAGTGCATACTCTCTATCTGGAGATATTTCATATCTGACGGCTCTTAATGATTCCTAAAAGAAAAAATAGATAAAGAATTTTAAAGCATTACATATAACAAGTCAGAATCTTATAATAAAATTGTATCTGCTGGTGCCATTTTCAAAATTAATTAGCTATAAATTGGCTATATCCTTTCTTTGTTAGCTGAATAATATTTAGCTAATTGATGTTTTTCACATTTTATTTGTATTTTTTTTCAAATTTCAACAAAACATACTTATTGGACTTACTGAGGCAAGCCAATATAAATAAGCATTAAAGGCTGGGTGCAGTGGCTCACGCCTGTAATCCCAGCACTTTGGGAGGCCGAGGTGGGTGGATCACCTGAGGTCAGGAGTTCAAGACCAGCCTGGCCAACATGGTGAAACCCCATCTCTACTAAAAAAAGAAAAAAATACAAAATTAGCCAGGTGTGGTGGTGCATGCCTGTAGTCCCAGATACTTGGGAGGCTGAGGCATGAGAATTGCTTGAACCTGGGAGGCAGAGGTTGCAGTTAGCCAAGATTGGGCCATTGCACTCTAGCCTGGGCAACAAGAATGAAATTCCATCTCAGAAAAAAAAAAAAAAAAGAGAGAGAAAGAAAAGAAAAAGAAAGAAATAAGCGTTAAAAAGCAAACTTTTCTACAAGACTCTCAACCTCTTGATATGTTTAGAAACCTTTTTCTCACGAATTCTAAGAAGCATGTAATAAGCAGAGTCGTTACTAGACTAGAATCACATTGTACACATTATTTTGCAACTTGCTCTTTTTCCAACATGGGCATCTCTACAAGTCAGTACATAGAAGACTAACTATGACTTTTTCCTTCAAATGTCTTCATAGTACAAACATCATCCCACATAAATGATACCATCAACTGTGCTGTTTTCTTTTAATTGCCCCTGCCCTCTGCACTGCAAGCACATTGCTCCACAGATAGCCACACCCACCCCCCAGAGCCCACATTGCTGACCTGGTGGACATCATTCTACGCATGCTCAGGCAACCACATGAAATCACAGAGATGACAGAGGTTAGAAATGACATCACATTGGCTGGGCGCGGTGGCTCACGCCTGTAATCCCAGCACTTTGGGAGGCTGAGGCAGGTGGATCACCTGAGGTCGGGAGTTCGAGACCAGCCTGACCAATATGGAGAAACTCCGTCTCCACTAAAAATACAAAATTAGTCGGGCATGGTGGTGCGTGCCTGTAATCCCAGCTACTCAGGAGGCTGAGGCAGGAGAATCGCTTGAACCTGGACGGCAGAGGTTGTGGCGGACCGAGATCACGCCATTGCACTCTAGCCTGGGCGACAAGAGTGAGACTCCATCTCCAAAAGAAAAAAAAAAAAAAGAAGTGACATCACATTATGCTCCTCTGCACCTTAGTTTTCTCATGCAACAGTACCTTAAGGAAATGACTCCAAGGACTTGGGTTCCTTTGATTGAGTAGTGATCTTTAAAGAGTTCATAATATCACATGGTGCACACCTTGGGATATACTTTAATTTACTCACTCAATTCTCAACAAAAAGAGACAATCCATTCCTGTTATTTATGGTAGTTTTGTTCTATAAAGTCATCGCGAACACTAGTTCATGTGCAACTAGTGGATACCATTGCTTCTACGAGAGACTCAACGTTCGTTAGGTTCCTTTGAACCTCTGGTCACAACATTTTAGTCAAATGACCAATAGATAACCTTGTTTTATGTGTCTTTCTTTTTAAGGACACCTTATCGAATATATATTGTTGATTCATAAACATTGGACTCACGGCCAACAACACAAGAGTTGTGCCTAAGCAAAGCTTATCTCAAAGACGCATTTTCTCCATAAGGTGTTCACAGCCTTCTTGCCCTTAGTGACACTATACAGTACTTCAGCACTATGCCTGGGACCCATTCTCAACAGTGAGATCACCAGCGTAAGGTACAAACATGCAAACAAATGGAGCACCAAATAGAACAACAGAAAAGGACAGTTGTTCACAGTATGAAAGTTGAAACGAGAAAGCAGAATAGTGCTTTGTTCAGCTGCAGCTGGGAATGCCAACATTGGACAACTCAAATCTTTTGCGACTATGCCTGAGAACAACGGCAAAAGTGCTGTGATTATCACCTCGGGGCTCACAGATACATTTCATCACATGGGTGAATTTGGAAATATAGAAGCTCTGAATAATGAGGATAGATTATAAGCATTTCTAGTGAGCTCTTACTATAAACAATGTTGTAATGAAGATCCCAATCTATGTCTTTGTTGATATATGTGTGGTTTTCATATTTTTGTATAGAATACATATCCACGGGTGAAGTGGACAATTTACAAGTTTTAAAATTAAATAGGTATTGCCAAATTGTTTTTCAAAAATGTTTTTGGAATGTGCACTCCCACTACAGAAGTATGAATGCATGTTTTCTTCCCTCCTCTGGAAGCATAAGGTGTTTTTTCTTCAATTTTGACCCTCCTGTAGATGTAAATATGCCTCATTGGTAGTTTAGTTTTTGTTTCCCTGCTTACGGATACATTTGATCCTTACTATGCACGTTTTAGATAATGTTGATTTTATCTTTGGAAAACTGTCTATCCATTTCCCCTTGAAAATATTCTCCATGCTTCCATTTTTCTCCTCCTATTCATTCTTAAACTCCTGCCTGTCATGCTCTTACCCCCACCACTCAACCACAATTGCTCTTCTCAAGGTTATCAGAGACTCACTTTGCTAAATGTCATAATTTCTCAGCTGTCATCTTACTTGGCACAGCTGACCAGTCTCTCTACTCCTCGAAGCCCTGACTGTACCTGGGTTCCTGGACACTCATCACCTGCTTTTCTCCTGCCCCCCTCACTGGTTCTTTTCATGCTATTTTGTGCTTCTCCTTGTTTTCTTGAGCTCTGAATGTTGGAGTGCTCAAGGATTGATACTTGGATCTCCTCACTTGTAGGTAGTGTTATCCAGTCTCATGTTTCTAAAAGCCATGCACAGTCTGGCTGAGGATTCCAACATTCATGTCTCCAGCCCAGACCACCTGAACCTGCACTGGACCTGACTTTGAACTTCAGGCTTGTCTGGCCAACTGCCTCCCTGACATCTCTGCTTGAGTGTCAAATGGACACCTCAAGTCAATGGGAATAAGATGAGCCCCTTCTACTCCACTCCCACCCCTCCAGCTCCTGTAACATTTTTCCTCTTCTCAGATAGTGGCATCCCCATTAGCTTGGTTGTTAGGTCAAACGCTTGGCTATCTTTTCTCTTTCCCTCTAGGTGGTCAAAAAATACCACTGGTTTATCTTCAAAACAGGTTTGGAACCATTTCTTCTCTTTCCCACCACCATTACCCTTGTCTAAGGTACGTGCATTCTTTCCTGAGGTATTGCAGTGGCCTTCTACCTGCTTTCCCAGGCAGCCAGGGCCGTCTCTCAAATATGCAAATCACATCGCTCCCCCTGGGAAACCCTCCCACAGCTTCCCATCTCACCTGTGGGAAAAGCCAAAGTCCTGACTGACCAGGCAGCCCTGCTGGACCTAGTTCCCTCTTAGCTCTCTGCATCCATCTCCCAGTATTCTCCCCTCAGTCCCATCCGCTTCACTCCAGCCACGCCAGTCTCTGTCCATCCTAAAGCAAGCCAGGCACATGCATATTTTTTAACCTATTTATCTTAAATATTGCCTGCTTTCTTCATTAGAGTGTAAACACCTTGAAAGGAAAATTGTTTTAATCTTTAATTTCTCTCAGCAATGTTTTGCAGTTTTCAGAATACAGATTTTGCCCATATTTTGTAAATTTATTCCCAAAGATGTACTATAATTGATGCTTTGTACATATAAAAGTACATGTATATTTTAAATATCCAATTGTTTATTGCTAATATGCAAAATTCATTTGGGTATCTTGACCTTATTTTCTGTAGCATTGATACATGTAATTATTTGTTCTGGCAGATATTTTCTGTATATTTCTTAGAATTTTCTACAAAATCATATTTCTTGTGTATATAGGTTTTTCCTTTCTTTTCTATCTAGACACTTTTTATTGCTTTTGGTTAGCTTATTGCACTCTAGAGAACTGCCAGTATAATGCTCAGTAGAAGTAGTGAGAGTGAACAGCCTTGCTTTTTTCCCTAATCTTAAGGAGAAAGCCTTCATTGTTCTCCATTGAGTATGATATTTATGGTATTTTTAATAGATATCTTCTATCAGGTTGAAGATATTCCTGTCTATTTCCAGTTTGCTCAGAGTTTTTATAATGAATGTATGTTTAATTTTGTCAAATGCTTTTTCTGCATTTATTGAGATGATTATGTTATTTTGCTTTTTTAGTTGTAGTCTGTCAATATGGTAAATTACATTGTTCGATTTCAAATGTTAAACCAACCTTGCATGCTGGGATAAGCTATTCGACTATGATGTATTACCCCTTTTTATATATTGTTGGACTCAATTTGCTAATACTTTGTTGAGGATTTTTCATCTGTGTTATGAGGGAATGTCATCTGTGGTTTTATTTTCTTTTAACTTCTTTGTTTGGTTTTCATTTGAGGGTAATACTGCCCTAAGAAATGGACTTTGGAAATATATCTTCCTCCTCTTCTATTTGTCTAATAACTTTGTGCAGAATTGGTACTATTTCTTACATAAATGTTGGGTAGAATTGATCAAGTGAATCAATTTGGGCCTTGAGTTTTAATATGTTGGGCTTTTAAACTATGAATTCAATTTATTACAGCAACATCCAGGTATTCAGGTTACTTATTTCTTAACTGGTGAACTGTAATACTTTGTGTCTTTCAAGGACTTTTGTTTTATTTATGTTGTCCAAATTATTAATATGTTTGCTTGGTGTCAGATTTTTTTTTCCATTATCTCTGCTCTTGATTGATTTTATTGATCTTTTCCAAAAACCAGCTGGTCATTTTTTCTAACATTTTTCTGTTTTCTATGTAGTTGATTTCTGCTCTTTTATTACTTTTCTTCTGTGTACTTGGGGTTTTAAATCTTTTTTTCTAGTTTTTTGAAGTGAAAGCTGAACTCTAATATGAACAGTTAAAGATATAAATTCCCGTTTAAGTATTGCTTAGTTGCATACCACAAATTTTGATATTATTGCTTTTATTTTCATTCACTTAAAATACATTCAGTTTCTTCTTTGGCTGATTTGTTAATTTGATTTAGAAATATGCTGTTCAATTTCCAATTATCAAGATATATTCCAGATATTTTTTCTGGTATTGATTTCTAGTTGGTTTCTGTTAAAGAACATACTTTGTATAATTTCCATCCTTTGAAATATATTGAGACTTGTTTAAAGGCCCAGAATATAATCTACTCTGGTGAATGTTTCATGTGCACTCAAAGGAATGAGCATTTTTCTATTGATGAGTGGTGTGATGTACAAATGTCAGTTCAGTTGACTTGGTTAATAGTGTTTTCAAGACTTCTGTATCCTTATTAAATTTTTTTTTTACATGGTCTATCGATTACTCAGAGAGGATTGTTGGGATCTACAACTTTAATTATGGATTTGTCTATTTCTTCTTTTGGTTCAACCAATTATTGCTTCAAATATTGTAGCTCAATGCTAGCTGCATACATCCTTAGGATTCTTAAGTCTTCTTAATAAACTTACTCCTTTATCGTTATGAAATATTTCTTCTTATTTCTGGTAATATTCCTTGTTGTCTATTTCACCTAATATTAACATAGCCATTCAAGATTTTCATTGACTAGGGTTTGGATGATATATCCCTTAAAATCCATTTCATTTTGTTTTTTTTTAAGACGGCGTCTCACTCTGTCACCCAGGCTGGAGTGCAGTGGCATGATCTCAGCTCACTGCAAACTCTGCATCCTGGGTTCAAGCGATTCTCCTGTCTCAGCCTCCCGAGCTGCTGGGATAACAGGCACCCACCATCATACCTGGCTAACTTTTATATTTTTAGCAGAGACAGGGTTTCACAATGTTGGCCAGGTTGGTCTCGAACTCTGACCTCAGGTAATCTGCCAGTCTCAGCCTCACAAAGTGATGGGATTACAGGCATGAGCCACCATGCCCAGGCTTAAAATTCATTTAATTGTAATCTATGTCTTTATATTAAAATTAGATAACATAGATAGCTTATAAATTGGATCTTTCCTTTTAAACAAAATTTAAAATCCTCCAGGAGTATTAAGGGGAGCTTGTAGGCATAAGATATAGGAAATCTGTCCTTTAAATTGTCAGTTATATTCCACCCTATGTTAGATCAGATTTCTTAATGCTACTGTTGTCCAAGAAAGTTCTAACATGTTCCAAAGGTTTTATGTGTTTATATTTTCACTTTCCATGTCAGTGTTTAGAGCAGGGCAAAGGTTCAGACAGAAGTCTTACATGAGATTACATTCAAAGGAGCTGGACATATTTTATTACATTTAAAAGACCCTTTGAGAAAAGGAAGGATATTTTAAAGAACTAGTTAACTAATTCTACAAAAATTTCCACCCAAAACCTAGCCATATGTTGAAAACATTTATCATTCCTGGCACACCTCCTTCTGTCACGTAGATGTAACTTTTCATCTGGTATAATTTTTCTTACTCCAAAGAACTTCCCTTAAGTTTCTCATAGTATAGGTTTATGGCTAATAAATACTGTCTGATTTTCTCTGAAAATATATATCTTCACATATATATATCTTTATATCTTATCTTTATATATCTATCTTTATATATATATATTTATATATATCTTTATATATATCTTAATATGTATCTTTATATATATATCTTTATATATATATCTTTATTTATATATATCTTTATATATATCT